>NC_056731.1:509552119-509702119 GCF_019279795.1 Protopterus annectens
TCCTTTGTGATCTTCTTGATCCAGCAGAGGGTCCAGAAATTACACCATTTTGTCATCTGATAAAATGTTTAGAGCACTGTATGGGGTGGCAGATTATATCAGGAGATTATGACTAGAGAAATTTTCTTCCTGACACTGGCATAGGTACTTAATTTGTTTGTCTTGCCTGTCCAGGATCTTAGCCCTTCCTTGTCAACCAAATGCTGGAGAAGATTTCATCTTTCCCAAGTATGGGCTGAATGAGAAGATGAAGTCTTTTTTCAGCATTGGTGGGTGACTACCTTTTTGGCTCCTTATACTTTTGACTTTCCTGACACACTTGGTATGGATAAAAAAATAAACTACTTCTGTACACGATGGGATATGAGGGATTCCTTCTTCATTAAAGAGCTCGGGTACCCAATTCCAACTGCATAGTTATGAAGTAATGCTTTATTTGGCCAGCTTTCTCAGACCCTTGTGGATAATGTCTAAAAACGAAGCAGGCCCTCATTCCTGAGTAGGACCTTTAGAACCTCATTGTAGCCCTGCCTGATAGGTTTAGCCACTCTGTCTCAAGAAGTTCTAATATAGACCAAAAAGGAGCATATAGCATTACACAGTCTAGCTGCAATGGTGGTACAGGCCAAGTTGCCTGAAATGATACATCTGCCACCCTAATATTTACAGTTCTGTTGTCTGTGGCTGTGTTTGGAAGAGCAGTGGGGCTATTTGAGTTTGCCCTGGATTGGGGCACCATCACGAATGCCAGTAATTTCTGAACATGGTCATGGACACCCACATCATAAAACTCTTAGGTCCTCCACAGAAAGGGCTCTGTTCAGAGATGATTTTTTTCTCTGTGGAGCTGTTGGAAGAAGTCCAGACTCTAGTCCATAGAGAGGGGGGTGTAGACTCTGTCCTTCCATAAGAATAAGGCCAAAGTTGTTACTTTCACCCTTTCTTGATTTGGAAAGGGATGGATTACTTCCATTTCATCCTGGTTCTTGACTTCATCTAACACATCCAGTGTGTTGATCTGTATATTGTGATTCTCCAGGAAGCCTAGATAGTGTTGCTGGACATGATGAATGTGTTTTGGCATGCCATTGACTTAGGCCTGCAGAGGAGGCACCTGCAGTTTGCACGGGGCGGATGCCTTTTTCAGAACAGAGTGCTGCAGTTTTGATCTACTTGAGACTGATGGTCTTCGTGTTTCACTGTTGCAGTCATTACATTTGGGTAATCTGCTGGCAGGTTGCCCTCAGTCGTCCTGATTAATAAAGTTTTGGGTCCTGCATCAGTTGCTGTCCCTTCTTCCATGACGTCAGGTCGTCAGGGGTATAAAACATTCAGCCAATGCCATTACATCACTCTTTCTTGCCGCGCGGTGCCCGAAGCAGAAGCAGTTCTCAAGTACCGGTTGGCCGACTCATGAAATTTTCGTTTTCGAGTTTCAGAACCGTAGTCTTAAACTAAAAGCTAAGTACCCTGTTGGGGAAACTTTTTCTTGCTCCTTACCGATGCCAGTAAAAGTTAATAATTGCATTACTTGTGGGAAGCAAGTACCTCATAAGGATTTTCATTTGTACTGTATTCCTTGCCTAGTCCCTGACCACAACGTGCCCTGCTGTCGGTTTTGTGCTAAATTTAATCAACGCATGATTAAATGTGGGTATATTTTTGCTTCTAAATATTTTGGCTCAAGATTTAACTTTCCAGAAATGTCATCGGTTAGTAATCCAACTACCGGAATACCTAAAAAAAGTAAAGAAAAAGACAGAGACAGACCGTCGAGGTCCAAAACCGACGATGCTTCTCCTAAGCCAGTTGCCAGTTCACCGGTATTTAGTGAGGTGCTTTTGCAGCCCCTGATACCCGCTACTTCTGATTCGCAGGCCTCTACTGAGACCCATTCGGAGTCTGGTATGCCGTGAGATGCTTCAATATTGGAACCTGTGGATGTCTCTACCTTAGATGGGTCCAGAGCCACTGTCCAAGCACCGGCTTCTGAGGGTATTTTCAGGCCTACCGATTTGTGTATTAGACCAACGCTATCTTCAAAACTAAGGCCAAAATCTAAATCTATGTCTAAAAAAATCGACGCCTGGGCCACATGTGCAGGCCCCTATGCCTAAAAAACAAATGATCAAAATGGCTGAAGATTTAATTACTCTGATCAGGGGTAGCCAACCCCCTCCTTCTAAGAGGCCTAGGCAAGACATTGATTATGAATCTTCTGAGCAGGATTCTATTTCTTCTGACTCTTCTAATGAACAGGATTTGTCTATTCCTGCTTATGAGGACTCTGATGCAGAGGAATCCATTCCTTCTGCCTCTCCCCCTGAGGATTTTTCTTTTGGGGAAACTTTACATGCCTTAAGGGAACATTTCCATGGGGAAACTCAGGATTTCTTTTAATCTAAAAAGAGACTTGGGGATTTTCTTCTACTTCCTCAGCATAGGCCTTTGGCTGTACCTCCTGTTCTAGACATTGTTGATGTATTTTCAGAATCTAGTATGACTCCTGATTCTCTGCCTCCCGCTCCTTGTAAGCCAGACAGAGGCTCTCACAAATTCCTTTTCAAAAACCCTATTGCTGATCCTGAAACCATTTCTCAGTGTCCCAAGGGCATTAAGGCCTCAACTGCCAAAAATCCTACCCCCTTCTGATAGAGACTCCAGGGTGCTGGATAGATGGGGTAAAAAGGTTTATACGTCTGCAACCTTGGCAATTAGGGCTTTAAACTGACAATTTCATATGCTTAAATATCAACAGCATATCATGGGACTACTTAAACAGAAAATGATGTTAATCTCTGACTGTGTGGAAAATAAAGAATTGCAGGATTTATTGCATTCAGCTGAACAAGTTGGAAAACATACTTTGCAATGTGGTTTTGATTCCTTGGAGGCCTCTTGCAGGGCTGCTGTAACTGGATCTGTGCTAAGAAGGCATGCTTGGCTCAGAGTAAACTCTGCCTGACCATGTTAAAGCAAGGTTGTTGGATGCTCCTTTACAACAGGACCATCTCTTTGGTAATAAGGCTGAAGAAGTGTTAAAAAAGATGGAAGATAAAGCTAAATCTATGCAAACTGTGAAAGATTTCTTACAAGTGCAACCTCCAAGATTTAGTAGGCACTGGCCTACTAAGAACTGGTCCTTTCCAGTCCCCTCGAGAGCCGCTCAAGTCAAATCAAGACGTTCCAAACACTCCAGGTTTCAGTCACAAGGAACTTTTAGAAAAAAACAATGGGGTGCCTCCACCTCCAAATCTGGAAGTAACAAGGCACCTCCATATGGTAAACAGTCTCAATGACGTCCCTCTACAATCACCAAGCACTTTCCTCTTAGCTGTCCCTTTGGGGGGAAAACTAGCACTTCATGTATGAAACTGGCAACATATTACCCAGGACAAATGGGTTTTAAATATAGTATCCCAGTAACACATATTTCACTTCCACACATTGCCAATCCCAAACAGATGGCCAGATCTGCCCCCAAATCAGTGGGCAGAAGCCCAGAAACAAGTTCTGTTCCTCATGAACATGGGGGCTATTCAACCAGTACCAGAAGAGGAAAAGGGACAAGGTTTCTATTTCAGACTTTTCCTGGTACCCAGAAAGGACAAATCATGGCGTCCATTTCTGGACTTATCCATTCTGAACACATTTCTGGACATTCCAAAATTCAAGATGATGACTCTTCAGCTGTTACTACCTATGCTAGGCAGTGATGCCTGGATGGTAACTCTAGACTTAAAAAAGGCTTACCTGCATGTCCCAATCAGGGAATCTTGCAGAAGATAACCTCCGCTTCAAAGCAGGCTACTTGCATTACCAGTTCTCTGCACTGCCCTTTGGCTTATCTGCTGCACCCAGGGTTTTGACAAAGTGCCTGGCACCAGTAATTGCATTTTGCAGGCAAAGAAATATTCAAATATATCCCTACCTGGACGATTGTCTAATTCAGGCAGAAAACAAGGACATTCATCTGGCATTTGTAAAAAGGGTTCTAACTTGTCTAGGGTACACCATAAATGAAAAGAAATCACAACTGGTACCCTCTCAAAATTACATTCCTGGGTGCAAGCTTGAATACAACTGCCCAGATGACTTACCTTACACCAGAAAAGCAAATTCAATTGATGACTTACTTCAAACAGGTGGCCGCAAAAACCCAGCTATCTGCAAGACAAATTCTGCAGGCCTTGGGGTTCATGGCCTCCTGCATTCTTCTAATTCCATATGCAAGTCTGCATATGAGGAAACTTCAGCGGTACTTAAAAAGTTTATGGAGTCAACATTGTCACAGCCTGGAAACAATGATTCCTATTATACCTTGGCTGCAACTAGACTTCCTATGGTGGGCAGAGGCCTGCCACCAAAGCAAGGAACTGCCATTCACTCCAGCCCCTGCCGCCCAAACCTTAACAACAGATTCATCAGACTATGCTTGTGGGGCTCATCTTTGGCCGACTAAGATCTAGCTGTATTCAACTTGAACGTATAAGAGAATTTAAGTACATTTATCTGCACCTACATATCAATCGGAAAGAGATGCTAGCTGTACAGAATGCTCTGACAGCCTTCAAAGACTACCTTCATCCAGGACAACTAATGACAGACAACACCACAGTTATGTGGTACATAAAAAAACAGGGGGGTGCACATTCCCACCCCATTTGCAGACTAGCCATGGCATTGTGGAACACGGCCTTGACCTATCAGATACAACTACAAGCTCAATTCCTGCCAGGAAAGCTAAATACTCTGTCAGACGAACTAAGCAGAATGGAAATTGGAACCACAAGTTTTCAACATGTTGACACGCAAATGGGGGAACCCAGACATAGATCTTTTTGCATCACCCCAGAACTATCAGTTGGACAAATTCTGCACAAGAATTCATTACAAAAAAGCTTGGAAAGTGGATGCTCCATCATTCAGCTGGAAAAACCTATCAGTCTATGCCTTTCCCCCTTTGCCTCTGCTCTCCAAAGTTCTACTAAAAGTCAAATTCTGCACACTCAGCTCCAAACTTTGAATCTTGCAGCATGGCTAATCAACTAATTTCACCCTTGGCATCCCTCAGCAAGCCAGTGATGGATGTCATTTTGGAGGCTAGAAGGCCTAGTACTAGAAAATCTTATGCTGACAAATGGAAAAGATTATGTGCCTGGAACCAGTCACAAGGAATAAGCACAGCAATGCCCAATATTCCTCAGATTCTGCAATACTTAAATGAGATGCATCACAAGGGCCTATCCTTTTCTTCCATAAAAATCCATGCCTCTGCCATTTCAGCTCATTACAACACAAAAGATCCCCTCTTCTCTCATCCTCTGCTAAAGCAGTATCTCAGAGGGGCCAAAAATTTAAGACCTCCCAGGAGAGCACCAACTCCTGCATGGGACCTCAATTTTGTTTTGGAAAAACTCACTCTCCCTCCGTTTGAGCCAGCTGCTACTGCAGACCTAAATTTTCTCTCATGGAAAACAGCTTTCATTTTAGCAGTCACTTCAGCTAGAAGGATTTCAGAATTACAGGCTCTTATGTTAGTGGAGCCTTTCATTATTTTTCATCCGGACATGGCTCTCAGGACCAATCCATCGTTCATGCCTAAGGTGGTATCCAGTGTGGCTCTTAATCAGACCATTCATCTGCCAACTTCCTTCCCCAATCCACAGAACAAGAGTGAGCGGATTCTGCACTTATTGGACGTACACAGACAATTTAGATTCTACTTAAACGGGAAGAAATCTGTAAGAAAATCTGAGCAACTATTGGTGGGATTTGCTGCAGGGGCAGAGGGAAAAGCTATTTCAAAGCAGACTGTTTCCAAATGGATAAACTATTGCATTAGTTTCTGCTATATGCACCATGGTAAACCTATCCCCAAGGGGATCAGGTCTCATTCCACCAGGGCTGCATCTACTTCTGCAGCCTTTCTCAAAGGGGTTCCTACCAGAGACATTCTAGAAGCTGCTACCTAGAGCTCAGTTCATACGTTCATCAAACATTACCATTTACCTCTCTTCTCTAAATCCAGAGCTGGCTGTGCCACTGCTGTCCAGCAGGACCTTATAGCTGCTCCTATTGCTGTATAAATCCATCCTCCCAACCATACCTTTGTGATTCTACCCAAATGTAATGACTGCAACAGTGAAACATGAAGAACATAGTACAGTTGTGTACACTTACCATAAATGTAGATGTTCGAGTGTATTCACTGTTGCAGTCCTGGTTACCCTCCCTCCAGCTCCCTATTTTTCTCTGGCTGTACCTCTACTTTCTTTCATTATGCTTAAAAGCCCTTTTGGTGTATTTGCTTTTTGGGATTGGAGGTATATTTTTTGTGTTTTTAATTTTATTTGCTTCCCATTTAGGGGGCACCTGACATCTGGGGCAAGAACAACTGATGTAATGGCGTCGGCTGCATGTTTTATACCCCTTACGACCTGACATCATGGAAGAAGGGACAGCAACCGACGCAGGACCCAAGACTTTGTTAATCAGGCCGACTGAGGGCAACCTGCCAGCAGATTACCCAAATGTAATGACTGCAACAGTGAATACATTCGAACATCTACATTTATGGTAAGTGTACACAACTGTACTTTCCTAAAGGTGCTAGCAGTTGTGGAGCAGGATTTACAGAGGAAGGAACTTCATCTTCCCCTACATGGGTAGCTAACTTCTGCTGTTTTTGTCGAGGAACTCCTTGGTGATGCTTCCATAGTTGCAGTTGGTGGGGGTGAACAGAATCTGAAAAAGGTTTTATTCATCCCATCTAAGCAAATTGCTTTCATTAGCATGACATTGTACACATCCCAGTGTCAGTCACTACTGCATAAGAAGCAGGCCTAGGAGGTTATGGCTTTTGGAAGCCTGGATGAGGACAAAATGTGTGGATCTAAGCCAAGACCCTTCTATGCTGTCTAGGATTAATATCACCGTGATCTTACCCAATGCCTTTCTTCACTCAAGATCATGTGTATATAGTACTGGACTGTATGGTGTCTGAGGCTGCAGAGTTACAATGTTCTCACTAATCTGGTGATGCCAGACCTTTGCCACTGGGGCATAAATTGATGAAGTGTCCTTATCATTTATGAATGTTGCCCTCTTTTTCTTGAAGACTGCTCTTTCACATATTTAGTGGTCTTGTGGAGCATTCATTTAGGTTCCTTTATGGTCAAAGAGAAGCACTCCACCCAGAGAGGGAATCTTTATCATGTATTTGGAGCTCTGTGCTACTATCCTGGACATTAAATTTTTAAATAAAACACTGCTTCTGGGGCCACTGCCTTATCTGGCCTGAAAACCCGTCTGTTTGATATTTAAACAGGCAATGAGCATAAAGGTGATATGCACCCTTTGCTGCAAGGCAGTGTTAGTGGATCAAACTACAGAACTCTTTCAGCAGTTTACATTCTTACAAGCTCCCTGAATTCCTAAATTAGTCATCAGGTCTTCTGAAACTAATTACTTTGGATATGTGTTTGATTTGTATTTATTGGAAGTGAAACAGTCTCTGAGATTGACTTTTGTGCTACCCAGCAGATGACTTTTGTGCTACCCAGGAGAATACAGCTCTTCCTATGTTGGCTCCATGTAGCAGGCAAGTGGGGTTGGTGGAGAGCATGTTTTTTATCTCATGGCAGGAAAGGTGTTTCTCATGTTCTTTTATTCAGCTCACAATCACAAAATTCAGAGAATGAAGACAAAGGCAGCTTAACATACTCATCCATTGATGGACAGCAAGAAGGTTGTAGCTTTAGGTTTTAAGGTCCCTAGTGATTCAAGCGAAGAAATACCCAAATCTTGCTGTAACAGCTGCCTGCACCCCAGGGCCTGCCTATTACTGTAGACCTTCCTGACAGATGTGGCTTGCCAAACAAAAGGAGATCTTCATTTCTGGTCAGAAACTTACCCACTGCATGCCTAGTCAGACATCAGCCTTTCTATTTTCAGCCAAGGAATCCCCAGTGCTTGTTATGACAGCTGCCTGCTCCTGTGGGCTTCTTTGTTACTGTAGACCTTCTTCCTGACAAATGCAGTTTGCTAACCAAAATTAGTTTCCCCATTTCTGGGCAGAGATATATCCAAGTGCTTACCCAGTACGGCATTAAGTGGCTATTTAATGTTGCTAATTCTACATCATTTCATCTCCCTTTCAATGTGCACGTTTGGGCCTTTCAGTAGCTGGAATTTCCATTCTCATGATAATGTTGCTGTTTTGTCTTCTGTATTGATTTATCAATTTAAGTAACAAATTACAATCATTTAGGATTTATCAGTCTAAGTAATGCATTACAAGCATCTATACTGACTTTTTCTGTGTATGTTTATTCTGTATTTTTTCCATTGTATCCCTTTCTAAAACTGTGGATGCTGTACTGAATTGTATATTTTGTTTGTATTGATTCTAGGTAATGCACTGTGTTGCTGTCTATGCCTTTTGCATTCATCATTAGATCACTGTTGCGGTAACCTAAACTGTATGAGGCATATCTTGCCAAGAATTAGATTTCTGGTCAAATTCCAAAGCTTTAGACCACTTGTTGCACACCTCTGCATCACTTGGCACTTGAGTGAGCTAGTATAAAAGTAAATTTGCAGATGGCAAAAATCAGAAGTTTCTTGTATTTGAAGCTGCTAAATGGTCTCTCTCAACTTCTTCAGTTTATTGTTTGGCTAGTTTTGAAAAGTGGGAAGATAAGTATTCTGTTTAAGGCTACCTTCCTATTTTGTGAGAACGCTGTATCTGTCTTTCACAGAATTTGTCAAAGAGAAAGGGGAAGTGGTTTGTTTTTGCCATATTCCTTATAAAAATCACCACACATCTGTCTGTTTTACTTGGGGAGAAAGACATTATTAAATCTTGTTCAGTTTGTTAGTCTTTTACTCTAAAACTCTTAGGAGTAGGCATAGTTCCCTGTCTTACAAAATAAGAAGGATTTGACCTGCAGAGCCATAGAACAAGGGGACAACACTTTGATTGCAGTTATAGTTTTGAATACAGTTGTACTTTGATTGCAGTTTTGAATGCAGTTGTAACAATAACTGTGTCTGTGAGACATGTAAATATGTAGATGATACTCACTGGAAATTTAAGCTATCCTTTCTGTGATTCTTTGATGGCAAACCTACCTCAAGTAGTACAGTTGTAACTATAACTAAGAAATGTAAATATGTAAATGATAAACAATAGAGATTAGTCTTAACTTTTCTGTGATTTTTAGATGGCTAACTCCACATTTTTGAGAGCTGTATCAGTTTCTCTTTTGTCCTTCTTCCTGCCTTGGTCTTTGATAGATGACTGCTGTGGCTATATCTGAGACCTTGGACCATCCATCCGCTTCTGTCAACTCCTCACAAAACCACTAAGAGCTGAGAAACAAGACTGTCCTCCAAGACCACTCATGTTTGTTTCTGGCAGGGGGAAACCTCTCATGCCTCAAACAGAGGAGGAGTTGGACATCATGCAGTTATAGACCCGGACTGAGAAATCGGATTCCCAGGAAGGTGACCATATGTCAGAATTATTTGATAGAGACTCCCAGAAAACAAAAAGCATATAAACTGAAGCAGATGTCCATGACTTAATCATTTTCAGCTAAGGAAGCCAATGAAAAAATCTTTTTCCTTTGCTAAGGTATATTTCAAATCTTGCAGCTATTACAATCAGTCTTCTTTGCTCCTCTTCCTGTTTTGTGATATTCCCCTTATCCTGCAATACTTTAATTTTTGTCAGGCTTTCTAAAAAAAATTCCTATTAATTCTTAACCTTGTCTTTTTCTGTTTTGTGTACCATATTTTTAAACTCCATTTTCATTTTATCCCACTCCCTAGCAATTGCTTTTGAAGAAATTTCTGGCTTCCCTAATAACTCTTGAATAATTTCCACTATCCATTCCTTAATTTCCTCTCTTTTTAACAGTTAGGTGGGAAAAGCATTTTTATCATAGTTGTTATTGGAATAATTATTGGATATGTGGCTAAGCTTTCAATTAAATGCTTATGTTCTTGTGAAATATAACTTCTGTCCAGTCTAAACCAGTTATTTTACCTGGTGAATGTGTAAATTCTGTCCGAGTTCGTACCACTGAATTAGTCTTCCATACCAAATATCTTCATAAATTCCTTCTGAAATCTACCCTCCTTTGTTAAAATTTCTCTCTTGGTCCCCCTAATACATACTTGGTATTGGAAATGAGGGTGTTTAAGTTGTGTAACTCACCTTCATTCATGCTGGTTGGGTTCGGAGCCGATCCTCGGCTCCGACTCGGCCATCTTCAAAAGCTCGAGAGTTGTTTACTGGCTCAAGGCCTCCCCATATCCCATGATGCTTGGCGCTAGAAACCCAGATCTCGTTTGCCGCTTCTGCTGCGAGGTTGTCTTACTGGCTCAGGTCGTATATTTTCATTGTTTTATCTGTTTTTTGACAAAAACTATTAGGGTTTTAGTGTAGTTTGTTAGTTGTAGTTACAATCTTTCTATAGGATATCTTTGTATACCTGAATTCCTCTCCCCTTCAGAAAACTCGTTTTAGTTAGAGAGTCCCCCCCCCCCAAATCTCTTCCTTAAGTAGCCATTTAAGTTAGAGGCTAACCTTTAAAAAAAAAAAATTAGTATTTACCTATTTTAGTCTTACTTGTTTGTTGGTAGCATAGGATATTGTGTCTATTTCTTGGCTGTTTTTTGGGTGTGGTAACTTGTGTGTGATAGTTATTATATCCTAATTTTTTTGTGTATTGTGTTTGGTATTCCTTCCTTAGGTATGTCCAAGGATACCAAGGTGTCCGGATTCAAGAAGTTGACTCATGCTGTCAGAAGATGTCTCTGACAGATGGTCACACTTCTTGTGTCTATTGTCTGGGCGCTGTGCACCTGCAGGACTCTTGTTTGGTTTGCCATGCTTTCAGCCCAAGAGTCCTGCAGGAGCGTAGGAATAAGTTAATCCTACGGGGTTAAGCCCAAGGATTCACTGGCTAAGGCTCAGCCCGTGAAGTCCTCCAAGCCACCTAAATCTTCGGCTCCCAGTTCGGAACCGTCATTGTGTGAAGCTACTCCTTCTGCCTCGGTTCCAGCCGAAACCAGTGTGCCTGCCTCCCAGTCGGTTCTGACATGCACTTCAGAGCCGTCGTGGAGTCGAAAGAGATCCAAGTCTCCTTCCCTGGAGTCGATACGTTCAGCTCCGAGGTCTCCTCTGCTCCAATCGGAGCGCAGTCATCGGTCCTCCCACTTTTCTCGGTCGTCAAGGCTTTCAGATCACGACGTGGAGAGAGTGGTCAGTAGGCTGTTGAAATTGCAGGCCCTAGCAAAAATGTTGTCCAGCCCTCCTCATCAGGGTTCGGCTCCATCCATGTCTGCAGTTATTCCTCCTCCGACTCCTATCTTGAGTTCGGAGCCGGAGTTTGTTGGAGTTAGAGTCGTGGAACAGTCGGCACAGATACCTTCTCCTTCGGTTCCGTGTTCGGCTCTGATCACTTCCTTGGTACCGTCCTTGGAGGGATCTGGATGCCGTGACTCCCTCGTTGGCTCCGACAGGGCGAGTGGCATCGGACCCTTGTCCAACCCCGTTCTCCCCCTCGGAGCTTCGGCACAGGTGAGCTCGGCTCCTACATCGGCTTCGGGGCCTTCACCCTCGGTGCGGAGAGGGATTCCAATCTCTTCGGAACCGGAGCCTTCTCAGCATCCGAGCAGGGATGCCTTTGAGGTCATGAGGAGTGTGCTGGCCCCTGAGTCAGCTGCACGATCAGCACCATCGGCTCCTCCCCCTATGGTGCCAGCGTCTGCCTCTGCCCCTCCTCCAGACCCCAAGCGTGGGGATCTAATGCTCCAGGGCACCCCTTTGTGTGTATCTTCCTCTTCCGAGGCCTCCCCTGATCATTCAGAGGAGCCACCTCGTAAGAGGAAGCATATTGACTCCCCTGAGTCTGTCACATCAGATACCGACTTAGAGGATTCGGAAGGGTCCCCTAAATCCCCCTCTGAAGATGTCTTCTTCTCAGACATCCTTGAGATGCTTAGGCAGAGGGGGAACCTGACTACCCTGAGCCCTTCTGAGAATGAGTTGGTATTCCTGGATGCTTTTGGATCCCGAGCTTCCACCTCCTGGGTGTCTCCGCCTTTCGACCCACTGATGTCTGTGGTGGCTCGGAAGGCGTGGTCAGCTCCAGACACAGTGGAAACGAACCCCAGAAGACCCGCTAAATTTATAACTGCACCACAGGATAAACAGTTTTTGACCAAAGGTGTTCCCGTTGATGCCATGGTGGTAGCGACGGCCACAAAGAAGGAGTTGGCTGAAACTTCTTCATCTGTCCATCCCCCTTAGCAGGAGTCCGGGACGATGGACAGATATGGGAAGCGGATGTTCTCTTCAGCGACCTTTTCCATGAGGTCTCTGAATTATTTGTGCCACTTTACCCGTCTTCAAAGGGATCTCCTTAAAGAGCTTGGAGATACCCTCAAACATCCATCAGCTGAGGGGGCCCAGGCTAAGGCAGCCTCCCAGCTGGCGACTCAATTCAGTGGTGAACTCCTCCATGAGGCTCATTTCTTATGCAGCCGATGGTGCGAGTAGAGCCGTGGGCACAGGCATTGCCCTAAGGAGGCATGCTTGGATGTGGCTGTGTAACTTTGTGGAACCTTTCAGAGCATCTTTTTGGATCACAGGTGAAGGACACCCTTACCAGGTGTGAGCAGGAAGGCAAGACTCTCTCCGCTGTGGGAGTCCATTTTTCCACTCCTTCCAGACCATATCCCAAGGGTCAGAATAGTGGAAAGATGTGGTTCCGTAAATCCCAGGGAGCCTTGCCGGACACACGTGGTGAGTTCCCATCCAGGGGCAGAAGAGGGAACAATAACAGATGCCGCCCTTGTGGCAGAGGCGGTCCGCAAAACCAGGGCAGCAGAGAATCCTTCTCTGACAAAGCCCTTCTAGCATCCCTGAAGGGTTGCCCGGCTGCCCACCTCTGGAGGCAGTTGGGGAAAATTATCGCTGTACCCAAGAGCCTGGCAAGACATAACACAAGACAAATGGGTACAGTCTGTTATATCCGGAGGCTACAGAATTCCCTTTGTTCGCACTCCCTTATTGTTAAACAAGTCCCTTCCAGATGTTCCACCCAATCTAAGGGATCAAGCAGTTCAAGAAGTTTCAAAACTGCTAAAAAAAAGGGCCATCCAGCAAGTCCCAGCAGACCAGCAAGGATCCGGAATTTACTGAAGGTTCTTTTTGGTACCAAAAAAGACAGGGGACTGGAGACCCATTCTGGATCTCAGCAAACTAAGCAGGTCTGTACAAAGAACGAAGTTTCGGATGGTCACGCTACAGTCCATTTTACCCTTTCTGGGTCAGGACAATTGGATGTGCTCTATAGATCTTCAGGATGCGTACTACCACATCAAAATGGACAGACGCTCCAGAAGATTCCTTCGCTTCCGGCTGGGAGCCAGCCATTATCAGTTCACAGCTCTGCCCTTTGGTCTCACCACAGCCCCCAGGGTGTTCACCAAATGTATGGCAGTAGTTACCGCTCACCTGAGACGGCAAGGATTCCAGGTTTTTCCATATCTAGACGACTGGCTCTTCACTGCTACCACCAGGCATCACCCTCTGCGAGCCAGAGACTACACTATCCAGACATGCTGCAGACTAGGTATCACAATAAATTTCGAAAAATCTGCATTGTCACCCTGTCAGTCTATCACCTTTATAGGCGCACATTTAAATACAAAAGACATGTCAGCCAGCCTTCCACCAGACAGGGTGTTAGTCATTCGCCAACATGTGCAGGTTTTCTTAGGATGCAAAAGAATTCAAGCCAGGTTCGTCCTCCAAACTCTGGGTCTCATGGCAGCAGCGATCATACTCGTTCCTCTAGCTCGTTTACACATGAGGATTCTCCAGTGGCTTCTCTTCACCCAATGGTCCTTCCAGCAGCTTCCCATGTCTCACATGATTATGATCACACAAGTATGCAAAAAGCACCTTGCGTGGTGGATGGTCTCCACATCACTGCTCCAGGGCAGACCATTTGTACTCCCCCCCTCCAGTTGCTACGGTGACCACGGATGCCTCCCTGATCAGGTGGGGGGGGGCATTTTCAGGACAGAACAGTCCAAGGCACCTGGCAACCTCACGAGTACCATCTGCATATAAACGTCTTGGAGATGAGGGCCGTGCTTTTAGTGTTGCAAGCTCTTCAGGACTCTCTTCCTACCGGGACCATTGCAAGTCAGAAGGACAATATGTCAGTAGTGTGGTACATTAACAAGCAGGGCGGAACCAGGTCCTATCCCCTATGTCGAGAAGCACTCAGACTCTGGCAGTGGGCGATCTCTTCCCAGTGGTTCCTGATCACAACGCACATCCCTGGGAGATCCAATGTCATAGCAGACAGGTTGAGCAGAGCAATTCTCATGCCTCACGAGTGGTCTCTGAATCAGGTAGTGGCAGACCAAATCTTCCACAAATGGGGCCAACCTTGCTGCGACCTTTTTGCCACCCCCTTCAGCAGCAAGTGCAGCAATTTCTTCTCTCTCCTTCTACTTCCCAGACATTCCCCCAGAGACGCTCTAGTCCACGATTGTCCTCAGGGACCTTTGTTTGCATTCCCTCCCTTTCCCCTAATCCTGAAGCTAATACAGAAAGCTACCGTATTGGGCTGCAAAATTATCTTCATTGTTCCTTACTGGCCTTGACAAATATGGTTCCCATTCCTGCATCATCATCTTCTCGAGCAGCCTTGGACTCTGGACCCAGTTCCAGACCTTCTGATCCATCAATCGGGTGGGCTGCACCAATCCCTGCAATCTCTCCAGCTAACTGCTTGGTTGCTCCACTTCCAACTTTAGCCAGGTTTCCTGATATCCTCCCCCTCTGTGCACGAAATTATTTATCATCGCACAAGTCTACGGCTAGAAAAACCTACGCTAGTAAGTGGAAACATTTTTCTTCCTGGGCAGAGGCTAAGAGTACAGACCCCTTTTCAGCCCCTGTACACCACATTTTGGAATTTCTTGCGGAACTCTTTCATGCTGGGTCTGCTTCCGCTACAATTAGAGTTCTGTTGGCCGCAATTTCAAATTTTCACATTGGCCTGTCGGAAAATAATATCATGTCTCATAAGCTATGTAAAGCCTTTCTCAAAGGGACCACTCTGCTCAGGCCCCCAGTGAGAGATCCTCCACCTCCGTGGAATCTAAATCTGATTCTAGCTTCTCTAATTTTGCCCCCCTTCGAACCTGCAGCATCTTGTTCTTTGAAGTTTTTATCTTGGAAGACCCTCTTTCTGGTAGCGATTACTTCAGCCAGAAGAGTTTCGGAACTTCAGGCTCTTTGTATCCGTCCTCCATACCTAGTGTTCCACAATGACAGGGTTGCTCTCAGGACTAATCCTTCCTTCCTTCCTTCCTAAGGTCTCTTCTGAGAATAACTTGAATCAGTCCATTGACCTTCCTGTGTTTTTTCCCAACCACTCCAACAGGGCAGAATATAAATTGCATCAGTTAGATGTTCACAGGCAACTGTGCTTTTATTTGCATAGAACTAAGGACATCAGAAAATTGGACCAGCTTTTCCTTTCCTATGCTGAGGGTAAACAAGGTCTTCCAGTTTCGAAAGTAAACGTATCCAGGTGGTTGACTATCATCACATTCATCTATCAACTGAGGAATAAAGAATTGCCTGTTAAACCAAAAGGTCACTCCACCAGAGCTTTAGCCACTTCTGTGGCCTTTCAGGCTAGGTTGCCCATGGAATCTATTTGTGCTGCGGCTATGTGGGCCAACCCACATATTTTCATTTTGCATTATAAGTTGGATGTGATTTCCAGGAGCAGAGCTGATTTTGGTTCCACTGTTCTGAAGAGTTTGTTCCGATGAGCCACCCAGGATTTTAGGTGCTAGGGACGCTGTCCCAACCAGCAAGAATGAAGGAGAGATAGACAACTTAACATAAAGAAGTTATGTACCTACCATAACGTTCCATGTTAGTTGTGTTCTTCTCGCCTTCTTTCTTGCGTCCCACCCTCCATCCCCCTTTCCTAGTAGACCGAGAAGAGTTCCTTATGGTTTTTCACTGGCTGAGTCTTCTCTGGCTATTCCTCTCTGCCTAGTAGCCTCTCTGGTAGGGTTTATGCATTATAGGATAGGATTCCTTTTTATGTCTGCAGTTAGACTTACCAAATGAGATCTGGGTTTCTAGCGCCAGGCATCATGGGATATGGGGAGGCCTCGAGCCAGTAAACAGCTCTCGAGCTTTTGAAGATGGCCGAGTCGGAGCCGTGGATCAGCTCCGAACCCAACCAGCAAGAAAGAAGGCGAGAAGAAGACAACTAATATGGAACGTTATGGTAGGTACATAACTTCTATTTTCAGTCCCACCTATAAGTAATATTCCCTGCAGAGAGCTGATTTTCTCCCAAAATTTTCTTAAGCTCCATAATAGCAGATTTTGTGGAATATAGATACATGCAAATCTACCATTATTGACATAGGCAAGTTTACATTCATACAAAAGTAATCACATTTTTTCCTCTTGTGTCACTACTGCGGCTCCTGTAGCAATAAGAGGTATTTCTCTCCCGTTCTTTTGTCCCAAATATTCTGCTTGAATATCTTCACATGCTCATTTTTTTCTAAATGTGTCATTTTTTCATGCGTGTCCTGTAGCATTGCTGTTTGCACTCTGGGATTCACTGCTCTTTCCTTTTTGTCTATAACTGAGGTCATGTACATTCTAATATAGTATGAAGAAAGTAGCCAGTATGAAAAAAATATGTTAGTCTTCTCTATTATAAATATTTTTTTTGGAATGTGTTTCCAACTTCCATCTTAAATGCACACTAATTTTGACAGGCTGTTCTGTTGTACAGTTTTCCTCTCCTCTTCATTTGAACATGTGTCACATTTTGCTTTAATGAAAACCCTCATACGTTTTCTGAAGACCCCATCCTCTATTAATTTAGAATAGGCACAAAAAAAAATATGTAAATTTTCAACAAATGAAGTTTAACTTTCTAGATAAGAACACTTGTCCCAAGTCAGCAGCCGCACCAAGAGGTGTATCACCTAATCTAAAATTAAGATTACTTCTGCTGAAGTGCACATTACTGCCTGTGTTCCCACTTACACTGATTCTTATCTGTTCTTTTCTCATTGCTGTTCCCCTCCCAGATGTGAAAAACAGCTTGTATGCTTTCAGAAAACATTGACTTTTAGTCATAAGAAAAGGTGCACTGGCTGTCTTTAAAACTAAATTGTGAACTGCTCTGATGTTTTTCGTGTTTCACTGTTGCAGTCATCACATGTGGGTTATCTACCTGCAGGTAGTCCTCAGCCGTCCTGAATACCAGAGTCTTTGGATTTCTGCATGGGATGCTGTCACTTCTTACATGATGTCAGGTCATCAGGGGGTATAAAACATGCAGCCGACGCCATTACCTCAGGCTTTCTTGCCGTGCGGTGCCCGAAGCAGAAGCAGTTCACAAGTACCAGTCGGCCAACTCCTTAAATTTTCGTTTTCGAGTTTCAGACCTGAAGTCTTCAAAAAGATAAGTACCCCATTGGAGATCCTTTTTTCTTGTTCTAACCGATGTCAGAAAAAAATTAGCAATTGTTTTGCCTGTGGAAAGCAAATACCTCATAGAGATTTTCATTCTTACTGTGTCATCTTCCAGCAGGATGCTGGCGGAAATTGGGCTACTGTTGGCCGAAGGAGAAGAGGAGGGCGAAGGCATGCCCAAAGGCAGGAAGAGAGGAGGAAGGTTAGGAGTGTAGCAGTGAGGGTAAGAACTTTGAATGTTGGCAGTATGACTGGTATAGGAAGAGAGCTAGCTGATATGATGGAGAGAAGGAAGGTTGATATATTGTGCGTGCAAGAGACCAGATGGAAAGGAAGTAAGGCCAGGTGTTTAGGAAATGGGTTCAAATTGTTCTATCATGGTGTGGATGGCAGGAGAAATGGGGTAGGGGTTGCACTAAAGGAACAATATGCCAAGAGTGTTTTAGACGTGAAAAGAGTGTCTGACAGAGTGATGTTTATGAAGCTCGAAATTGATGGTGTAATGATGAATGTTGTTAGTGCATATGCTCCACAAGTTGGGTGTGCGATGGATGAGAAAGAGAAATTTTGGAGTGAGTTGGATGAAGTTGTGGTGAGTGTACCCAAGGGTGAGAGACTAGTGATTGGAGTGGATTTTAATGGGCATGTTGGTGAAGTGAACAGAGGGGATGAGGAAGTGATGGGTAGGTATGGTGTTAAGGAGAGGAATGCAGAAGGTCAGGTGATTGTGGATTTTGCGAAAAGGATGTACATGGCTGTGGTGAATACATATTTTAAGAAGAGGGAGGAGCATAGGGTGACGTACAAGAGTGGAGGAAGATACACACAGGTGGATTATATCCTATGTAGGAGGGCCAGTATGAAGGAGATTGGAGACTGTAAAGTGGTGGCGGGGGAAAGTGTAAAGCAGCATAGAATGGTGGTCTGTAGGATGACGTTGGTGATCAAGAAGAGGAGGAGGAGTGTGAAAGCAGTGCCAAGGATTAAATGGTGGAAGTTAAAAAAGGGTGATTGTGAAGTGGAGTTTAGGGAAGAGTTAAGACAGGTACTGGGAGGCAGTGGAGAGTTACCGAATAGCTGGGTAACTACAGCAGAACTAGTAAGGGAGACTGCTAGAAAGGTGCTTGGTGTGACATCTGGACAGAGGAAGGAGGACAAGGAGACCTGGTGGTGGAATGAGGAAGTACAGGAGAGTATACAGAGGAAGAGGCTGGCGAAGAAGAAGTGGGATTGTCAAAGAGATGAAGAAAGTAGACATGAGTATAAGGAGATGAGGCATGGCAAAGAGAGAGGTGAAAGCTAAGGATAAGGCGTATGGAGAGTTGTATGAGAGATTGGACACTAAAGAGGGAGAAAAGGACCTGTACCAATTGGCTAGACAGATGGACAGAGCTGGGAAAGATGTACAGCAAGTAAGGGTGATAAAGGATAGTGAGGGAAAGGTACTCACAAGAGAGGAGAGTGTGTTGAGTAGATGGAAAATGTATTTTGAGAGGCTGATGAATGAAGAGAATGAGAGAGAGAAGGTTGGATGATGTGGGGATAGTGAATCAGGAAGTGAAACAGATTAGCAAGGAGGAAGTAAGGACAGCTATGAAGAGGATGAAGAATGGAAAGGCTGTTGGCCCAGATGACAAACCAATGGAAGCATGGAGATGCTTAGGAGAAATGGCAGTGGAATTTTTAACCAGATTGTTTAATGAAATTTTGGAAAGTCAGAGGATGCCTGAGGAGTGGAGAAAAGTGTTTTGGTACATATCTTTAAGAATAAGGGTGATGTGCAGAGCTGCAGTAACTACAGAGGGATAAAATTGATCAGTCACAGCTTGAAGTTATGGGAAAGAGTAGTAGAAGCTAGGTTAAGAAGGGAGGTGATGATTAGTGATCAGCAGTATGGTTTCATGCCAGGAAAGAGCACTACAGATGCAATGTTTGCTCTGAGAGTGTTATTGGAGAAATTCAGAGGAGGTCAGAAGGAGTTGCATTGTGTCTTTGTAGACTTGGAGAAAGCATATGACAGGGTGCCTAGAGAAGAGTTGTGGTATTGTATGAGGAAGTCGGGAGTGGCAGAGAAGTATGTAAGAGTGGTACAGGATATGTACGAGGGTAGTGTGACAGTGGTGAGGACTGCAGTGGGAGTGACAGATCCGTTTAAGGTGGAGGTGGGATTACATCAAGGATCAGCTCTGAGTCCTTTCTTATTTGCAGTGGTGATGGACAGGTTGACAGATGAGATCAGACAGGAGGCCCCGTGGACTATGATGTTTGCAGATGACATTGTGATCTGTAGCGAGAGTAGGAATCAGGTTGAGGACACTCTGGAGAGGTGGAGATATGCTCTAGAGAGCAGAGGAATGAAGGTCAGCAGGGCTAAGACAGAATATGTGTGTGTAAATGAGAGGGAGGGTAGAGGAATGGTGAGGATGCAGGGAGTAGAGTTGGTAAAGGTGGACAAGGTTAAGTACTTGGGATCAACAGTTCAGAGTAATGGTGAATGTGGAAGAGAGGTGAAGAAGAGACTACAGGCAGGGTGGAATGGGTGGAGAAGAGTGTCAGGAGTGATTTGTGACAGACTGGTACCAGTACGAGTGAAAGGGAAGGTCTACAAGAGGGTAGTGAGACCAGCTATGTTATATGGGTTGGAGACAGTGGCACTGACAAAAAGGCAGGAGTCAGAGCTGGATGTGGCAGAGTTAAAGATGTTAAGATTTGCACTTGGTGTGACTAGGATGGATAGGATTAGGAATCAGTATATTAGAGGGTCAGCTCATGTTGGACAGTTTGGAGACAAAGCAAGAGAGATGAGATTGCGTTGGTTTGGACATGTGCTGAGGAGGGATGATGGGTATATTGAGAAAAAGATGCTAAGAATGGAGCTGCCAGGTAAGAGGAAAAGAGGAAGGCGTAAGATAAGGTTTATGGACGTGGTGAGAGAGGACATGCAGGTGGTTGGTGTGACAGAGCAAGATGCAGAGGATAGGAAGAAATGGAAAGAGATAATCCGCTGTGGCGACCCCTAACGGGAAAAGCCGAAAGATGATGATGATGATGACTGTGTCATCTGTTTAGGCCCAGACCATAACGTCCCTCACTGTCGGTTTTGTGCCTTGTTCAATGCCTGAACTATTCATCATCTGGCTATTTTTGTAGCTAAATTCTTTCATTCTCGATCTCCTTATTCCAAAATGGCTTAGTTAAGCCATCCGACTGACGATCTTCCGAAAAAACATAAGGATAAAGATAGAGACAGACCGCATAGGTCCAAAACTGCCAACGATGCTTCCGTTAAGTTAGTTGCCAGTCCGCAGGTACTAGGTGAGGCACTTTCCCAGCCCCTGATACCCACTACTACAGATTTGCAGGCCTCTACTGAGATGCATTTAGGAGTCCAGTATGCTGCGAGATGCTTCTTTGACTATGGAACCTGCAGATGTCTCTACCTTGGATGGGTCCGGAGCCACTGTGCAGGCACTGGCTTCTGAGGGTGTATTCAGGCCTGCCAATTTTCATATTAAACTGATGACTTCTTTTCAAGCTAAGAATACGGAATTCCTCAGGCCTAAAGCTCACACTACGCCTAGAAAACCAGCGGTAAACTGCATTATCAGGCCCATATGCCTCAGAAACAAATTATTAGAATGGCTGAAGACCTTATTACCTTAATTAGGGGAAACCAGCCTTCCCCCCTAAGAGACCTAGAACTGATTTTCTTTCCCATTCTTCTGGTCAGGAATCTGATATCTGTTCCTTCTGACTACCAGGATTTACCCTCATCTACTTATGAGGATTCTGATGCAGAGGATTCCATTCTCTCTGCTTCCCCTTCAGAGGATTTTTCTTTTGGTGAAACCTTGCATACCATTAGGGAGCATTTCCGTTGGGAAAGCCAGGACTATTCTGAGTCCGAAAAGAGACTTAGGGAATTCTTACTCCTGCCTCAACACAGGCCTCTAGCTATCCCTCCTGTTCTGCAGATTGTAGATGATGTTTTCCTGGAATCCAGTCTTACCCCGGACACTTTGCCTCCAGCTCTCAGGAAACCTGACAGGTACTACAGAGTACCTGTCTCAGAAATTCCTCTTCAAGAATCCTACTGTGGATCCAGAGACCATTTCCCCAGGACCAAAAGGGCATTAAGGCTACTACTGCTAAAAATCCTACCCCTTCTGATAGGGACTCTAGAGCTTTACATAGATGAGGAAAGAAGGTATATACTTCTGCTACTTTGGCCATTAGGGATTTAAATTGTCAGTTTCATATGTTAAAGTATCAGCAACATATTATCAGACTACTAAAACAGAAAATGATGTTGATTCCTGACTCTGCTGAACACAAAGATTTGCAAGAGTTAATGCATTCTGCTGAACAAGTTGGTTACCATACTTTGCAATGTGGTTTTGATGCTCTAGAAGCATCTTGCAGGGCTGCTGTCACTGGGTCTGTACTTAGAAAGCATGCTTGGCTTAAGGAACAAAACTTGCCAGATCATGTTAAAGCTAAATTATTGGATGCAGCCTTAAACCATGACTGCCTTTTTGGCAACAAAGCAGAAGTCCTCAAAAGGATGGAGGAAAAAGCAAAATCTATGCAAACTGTTAAAGATTTCTTACAAGTACAGTCTAACTGGGAAAAGCCGAAAGACACAACAGTCTCCTAGATTCAGTAGGCATTCGCCTTCAAAGAGCTGGTCTTTTCCAGTCCCTTCCAGACCTTCTCAGTCCAAACCCATGAGCAGCAGACCACCAAGACTTCATTCTCAGGCTATGCACAGATTTAAGCAGGGAGTAGTAAGCCACCCCCCCATGGAAAATGACACAATGTCTTATCCTTAATTCCTCCAAGCCCTGCTCAGCTACTTGCTCCCTTAGGAGGAAAGCTTGGCCTGCATGCAAAAAACTGGAAACTCATTACCTAGGACAAATGGGTTTTAAACAGTTTCCCTAGGATACAGATTCCACTTCCACTCACTTCCAACCCCAAGTGGATGACCAGACCTCCCCCCCCAAATCAGTGGGCAGAGGCCCAAAAACAAGTGCTCTCTATCCTCAGTATCAAGGCTATTCAACCTGCCCAGCAGAACAAAGGGGACAAGGTTTTTATTCAAGACTGTTCCTGGTTCCCAGAAAAGAAAACTCCTGGCATCCTATCCTGGACCTGTCTATTCTCCTATCCTGGACCTGTCTATTCTCAACACCTTTCTGGTGGTTCCAAAATTCAGAATGCTAACTCTTCAACAGCTTCTTCCAATGCTAGCCAAGGATGCCTGGCTGGCAACCCCGTAGACTTAAAATAAGCTTACCTGCACATCCCGATAAAGGAATCCTGCAGACAATACCTACATTTCAGGGTGGGCTCCATTCACTACCAGTTCTCTGCACTTCCCTTTAGCTTATCTACTGTGCCAAGGGTATTTACAAAGTGCCTAGCTCCAGCCATTGCTTTTTGCAGGCAGAGAAATATTCAGATTCACCCATATGTAGACGACTGCCTGATTCAAGCAGAAAGTCAGGGCTTCTTATTACAGCACCTGGCATTTGTAAAGAGACTTCTAACCTCACTGGGGTACACTATCAATGAGAAGAAATCACAGCTAGTACCCTGCCAACAGATTGTATTCCTGGGAGCAAGCTTGAACACAACTTCCAAGAATGCATTCCTCACTCTGGAGAAACACGTTAATTTGACAACCTACTTCAACCTACTGGCCACAAAAACCCAGCCATCTGCAAGGAAAATCCTGCAAGCCCTGGGGTTCATGGTCTCTTGCATTCTGTTAATTCCATATGCAAGACTGCATATGAGGAAACCTCAGTGATATCTAAAAAGTCTATGGTGTCAACATTCTCAGGACCTGGAAACAATGATTCCTATCATTCCTTGTCTAAGGGCAGAGTTTCTTTTGTGGTTAGAGGCCTGCTACTACAACAAGGGACTCCATTTCACTCTACCCCCTGCCGCCCAAACCCCAACAACAGACGCATCAGACTATGCATGGGGGGCTCACATGACAGGGCAGTGCATTTAGGGCAAATGGAACCCAACACAGATGCACCTGCATATCAATCAAAAAGAAATGTTAGCTGTACAGAATACTCTGACAGCCTTCAAAGACCTTATTCTTCCAGGACAACTATTAGTAAAGACAGACAACACCACAGTTATGTGGTACATATACAAGCAGGGGGAAACCCATTCCTACCCACTGTGCAGACTAGCTATGCCTCTGTGGAACACAGCCTTGAGCTGCCAAGTGAACCACCAAGCTCAATTGCTGTCAGGCAAACTAAATTCACTGGCAGATGACTTCAGCAGAAATCTCATGGACCCACACAAATGGAAACTGGAACCCAAAATATTCAAGCTCTTGAGGAACAAATGGGGGACACCAGAGGTAGACCCGTTTGCCTCCTCTCAGAACTACCAATTGAACAAATTCTGCACCAGGACTCCTCACAATCAAGCTTGGAAAGTGGATGCCCTGTCCTTTACCTGGGAAGGTCTCTCAATTTATGCCTTTCCCCCTCTGCCCCTCCTCTCGGAGGTTCATAGGTTCTTAGGTTCATAGGTTGGTACTAGGCTATTGGCCCTAAGGCCTATGCAAGCCTAGCCATAATAATTCCCTGGAAATTTTTCCCCACAATATTTACTTCTCTGGGCCCCTGTCTAGCAGGGCGACTGACATGATCCCCTATCTCCCATCCAATCATCAAGGTTCCTTTTGAAGAGGGCCAATGAGGTGCTCTGCTTGACATGTATGGGCAGTCTATTCCAGAGTATGGGGAGTCTCTGGGTCAGGAACCTATCCCTCCAGCATGTTTGTTCATTGTGATGATAAGGTTTAGATCCCTGGAGCATGTGGCTGTGAGGGATTGGGACTTCTCTAAGTGGAGCATGTCCAACAGCTCAGGGTTTGACATGGCCTTGTATGTTAAGCACAGATCGCCTCTGAGTAGATGATATGCCACAGAGTGCGGGTTCTACTAAAGATCAAACAGGACAAGTCAAGGACAATACTGATTTCCCCAGACTGGCCACGCCAGCACTGGTACCCTCTTCTGTGCTGTCTGACAGTGCTGCAACCATGGCATCTGCCTCAGACTCCTTCCCTGCTGTCCCAGCAGGTGGCCCAGATTCTGCACCCTCAGCTTCAAACCCTGCACCTTGCAGTCTGACTAATTCCCTGAGCTCATCTCTAGCAACCCTCAAGTAAACTGGTGCTGGATGCCATTCTTGAGGCAAGGAGACCTAGTACTAAAAAATCTTATTCAGAAAAGTGGAAAATATTCTGTTCCTGGAGCCAGGCTCAGGGGATGGGCACAACAGTGCCCAGATTACCTCTTATTCTAGAATATTTTTACAGAAATGCTTCACAAGGGCCTATCCTTCTCTTCAGTTAAGATTCATGCCTCTGCCATTTCAGTACATTACAATACTGACCCACCCCTCTTCCTTCATCCCCTGGTAAAACAATTCCTTACAGGGGCCAAAAATTTAAGACCCCCCAGGAGAGCTCCCACTCCAGCCTGGGACCTTACCTTTGTATTGGAAAAAGTCACTCTTGCCTCCTTTGAACCAGCTGCTACAGCAGAGTTAAAATTCCTGTCTTGGAAAACAACCTTTTCTAGCCATCACTTCAGCAAGAAGAGTGTATGAACTGCAGGCCCTTATGGCAGTGGAACCCTTCATTATATTCCATGTGGACAGGGTTTCCCTCAGGACTAATCCATCCTTTTATGCCCAAGGTGGTGTCTAGTGTAGTTCTAAACCAGTCCATTTATTTGCCTACTTTTTTCCCTAACCCTCACAATAAAGGGGAAATGATACTGCATTCTCTGAATGTGCACAGACAGATTCTATTTGGACAGAACTAAGCCTCTCAGAAAATCTGACCAACTGCTTGTTAGCTTTGCTGCAGGGGCAGAGGGGGAGGGCCATTTCAAAGCAAACCATTTCCAAATGGATAGCCCATTGCATCCATTTCTGCTACAAGCACCATGGAAAATCTACCCCACAGGGGATAAGATCACATTCCACCAGGGCTGCATCTACCTCTACGGCATTTCTCAGAGGAGTCCCTACCAGGGACAATCCTGGAAGCTGCTACCTGGGGCTCTGTGCATATTTTCACCAAGCATTACCACCTGCTTATCTTTTCTAAATCCAGAGCTGGATTTGCCACAACAGTCTTACAGGGCCTGATTGCTAGCCCTAATGTTCTTTAACTGCTTCCACCCTTCCTTAGCTTTGGGAATCAACCCAAATGTGATGACTGCAACAGTGAAACACGAAGAACATACTACAGTTGTGTACACTTACCATAAATGTAGATGTTCGAGTGTATTCACTGTTGCAGTCGTGGTTACCCTCCCTCCAGCCCTCTGACTTCTCTTGGCTCTACCTTTCCTTGTTTGGTATATATATATATATATATATATATATATATATATATATATATATATATATATATATATATATATAATCTTGTGTATTTGCTTTTTGCTGGGGGTGTTCCATACCATATAATTGCCTCCTATTGTGAGGGCACCTGACACCTGGGGCAAGAAAAACTGATGTAATGGCATCGGCTGTATGTTTTATACCCCTGATGACCTGGTGTCATGGAAGAAGCAACAGCATCCGATGCAGAAATCCAAAGACTCTGGTATTCAGGCCGGCTGAGGGATACCTGCAGGCAGATAACCCAAATGTGATGACTGCAACAGTGAATACACTCGAACATCTATAATTATGGTAAGTGTACAGAACTGTACTTTCTACTAAATGCATTGAATTATTAAGGTTGCTGGGGGAAGCTACTATCTCTTATTAATTTCTCATTAAATCAGACTTTACTTTTTGCTGAACTGCTTGCCACAATACCTTTACATTTTTCTTTTCCCTCAAAAAAGAATGGTCAGAGCTCTCAATATTAATTGATTGCACCTGCAGACTGACTGCATGCAAAAGTGGTCAGCAATGAGAAAAAATAATGCCAAGAACTTGGCAGATGCATCGATGAATCCATGTAAATGTCACTCCAAACAGAATGTGCAAAATTCTCCTGGTCAACTGCCTTCAGCAGCAGTGTGCTTGTCTCCCACTAAGAAGATTTGCTAATGGGAACAAAAAGAAGCTAATATCTTTGCAGGAGCAAGAAACTTAGCAGTTTTTATGGCATGGAAATTAATCTAGACATCCACCTTTGTAAAAACAAGGAGAATTGTTATCTTAATTGTACATGTAATATAGTCAGTAAACTTTTACTTCCCATCCCAGCAGTCCAGGATCACAGCATGTTAACTTAATCTTGCTTCCGTCCAGCCTTTATTCTCTCTTACCAAAAAAAAAAAAAAAAAAAACTGTATTTCTTACAGATAAAAAGTGCTTATTTACTTTAATGCCTTTAACACACACAATATCTGCTGATAGGACTCCTTTACCCGCACATACATACAAACACACATTTAAAGTACTCATGACTGCACACTATACAAAACTGCTTTGCAATATAACATGCAGTTTATACCATGAAATGTTTTACGCAAATAATAGGAACAGAAATTGTTTTACTTGGTTACTACTTTTTTGCCCTTTAAAGTCCTTTGAAGCATTAATGATATAGAGAGGGGTATGTGTTCTACAGTCCACTCACAAGTTTAACAAAGTCAACAAAAGTCTGGTCCTTCTCAACCACTTTATTCTTGTAAAGCCATATTTCACAAATATGGTTGATGCTTTATAATTTCCTATTTATTCACTAATTTCAGTGTTAGTGTTTTTTCCTGATTGTCTCCACTTCCCAGTACCAGACTCTGATTTTTTTCTGTCTCTCGTGCATTTTCCTTTTGAACATTGGAAAAGGTTTTGCTGGTAGAGTCTGTGTGAGCTTTGTTGTTAGAAACATGAGAAGCAGAGTCCCCTTCTATTTGCTGCCTCACTTTTTGTTGGATAGACTTATTTCCTCCTTAGCCTGTTCTGCATCTAAAAAATGTCTTTGATCCTCCTTGAAAAAAATATTCTGCATGTAGCTGGGTACAGCAGCTTGACACCCACACCTCCTTCCTGACACTCCATAATTACTGGGATAACTTTGCTCCTCTTCTGTCTGGTGTTAAGTGAATAATCATTTTCCACAAACACCTGCTGTCTCCAGTTTGTACTACGTTTCCCTTCTGCTGCTATATTGTCAGGATCATTACTAAAATAGGTCTTGGCTGCTTTGTAATGGCCATGTTTAGTGCATATACTCAGTGTGCCGTTTCTATTAATAAACCCTGCTGTGCAACACCAGTCCAGTTCTATTTTGTTTTCTGGAACAGCTGAAATTCTCAGGTTTTCTCTGCACACTCTGTCCTCTACCTCTACCTCTACCATTTTGAAATAGCTTTTCTTGAGAAGCCTTATACTTATCCAGCCTTTTCTTCATTTCCACCTCTAATGTTTGCAATTTTACCATTTAATCATGTCATCTCAATGGCTAGGTA
Source organism: Protopterus annectens (assembly GCF_019279795.1). Lineage (NCBI taxonomy): Eukaryota > Metazoa > Chordata > Ceratodontiformes > Protopteridae > Protopterus > Protopterus annectens. The sequence goes on from NC_056731.1 coordinate 509,580,164, forward strand.
AAGATCTTTCTACTTTTCCCAGCCTTTTGTTATATGAGTTGATATATTCCTTTCATATTTCATTTATTTGAATCACCTCTGAGTATTTTTATTTTTTGTATAAGTTACTGGAAGCCATCTCTTGAACCAGAGCTGAAACTTAAACTGCTGATTGCTGAACATCTGCAGGATTCTTTCCAGACAGTATTTTCTCCTCTGTTCTGGTTGATTTTCTTTCGGGTTCTCCAAATGTCTTATTTACTGGCATCCAAACACTTCACTTACTAACCAGTAACTGTGTTTTTCCCAAGCTAAGCATATCAACTGACCTTTATTTCTCAGTTTCTGTTTTCACACCAAGAGAGCTGAAATTAAGCTTTTGGTTTGTGTGCAGCCATCTTGGAAGTTCACAAAGTCCAAGAAACATCGGTAGGATTAGCTCTGGCTTTGTACAAGGGTCTAATGACAATAGGTATGAACAGTGTCCAGACTCACAGAGGGGTTCCTAGTGGGAAATGGTGTTCATTAACACCCACTGCTGTTCATACTGGTGCTAGACTACATTAGAAAACGGGTTGGATGGGACAAATCAACAAAGCTGTTGTATGCATACAATGTGGCATTACAGGCAGACTTGAGAAAGAACTTTAGCAAAGGTCAGGGGGATTAGAATAAAAAAACTAAAAGCACACAGGATGAAATTGAGTGCAGATAAGACAGTTGTAATGGCAGCAAATAGGGAAATCAGAAGACACTGAGATTTGAGATAGAAGGGAAAACAGTAGAACTGGTTAACAGCTCTAATTATCTACTAGGGTTGGTTGAAGCGAAGGAAAGCCTGAATGAGGAGGTCAGAGCTAGAATCAGAGGAGCTGCAGCTGACAATAGCACAAAGTGTCAGGGGCAGTATATGTCAGAAGATTGCCAAAGAAGCTGAAAAGTAAGGTGTACAAAACAGTATGCAACCAGTACTACTATATGGTTCAGAATCCTGGGAAGTGAAGAAGGAGCAGTTGAGAAGGCTAGAGGTGATGGAGATGAAGTGCCTGAGCCAGATGGTGTGCCTGAGCCAGATGGTAGGATTCACACTATTGGCAGACAAAGAAATGAAGACATCTGAGCAAAAGCTCAAGTCACTCCAGTTGCAGATGGTCAAAGAGAACTGATTATGGTAATTCGGCCACATGCGCAGGAAAGCAGAGGGCAATTTGGTAAAGAAGATTTCAGACAGACAGGAAGAAAGCAAGAGGAAATGAGGGAGTCCATAAAAGTGATGGATGTATTATGAGAGAGAAGACCTGCAGCAGTCAGGCATGACCATTGAAGAAGGTGAGAGTGGCACTGAATTTTAGAGAGATAACTATTGAAGTGATACCCAGACTCCATGTAAAAAATGGAAAAAAATGGAGTTTATGATCTTACAGCTTCTAACCCTATTCCCTCAGAACTTTTAATAGGTTTTGGAAGTAGGTTTATACTACCACTTTAGCCATTTGAACAGTTATTTGTCAAGCATGTTTACCAAAGTTTCTTTTGGCATCTTTTGATCTTCCCTGTTGAGAAACTAAGGCATTTTTAAATTCTTTATTTTCCTCAGTGTTTCAGGTTACTAATGTTTTTTTCAGATGTTTGACACTGCTGATGCTGTTTCTAAAGCTGTTGCCACATGGTCATTTATGAGGGAATTTGCTTAGTTGCACACAGAATTTACTAGAGGATGTCAAAGCAGAACTCTTGAATTCACCCCTGGATAAAGAAATATTTTGCTCTACTACAGCTGAGGTTCTCAAGAGATGAAAGGGAAAAGTTTATTCAAGGGGTTTCCCAGATTTGTCATATGTCCTTCTATTCCCATGTTGCAGTATTCTTACTGTAGGATCCTCCACCTCAGGTGACCCGAATGTCGGCTCCTGTGAAAAAGCTTAAGCCTGGTTGCTGCCAATGCATGGGACGTCACACGCAGGGCCATAAAACCAGGGGCCTTAAATGTGATGTTTGCACGCAGAGACCTCAGAGCTTCTCTGCTTCAGTTGAACGTCAGACCAATCACTTCTGTCCGTTGTCTTCAAGATATGTAAAGATAAGTACCCAATTGGGGAAACCTTTATTTTTGCTTGAGCTTTGGTTGTTGCTTGATTTCTTAGCTGATGTCTGCTAGAAAGGGAAAATGTAGGTGTGGACGTCAAATTCTGCATAAAGATACCCACAAAATTTGTTTGTTCTGTTTAGGCCAGGAACATGACCACACCACCTGTAGCATCTGCCAGTCGTTCATACCAGAAACCCTCCATAGTCATCCGACAGCCCTAAATCTGTACTTCAAGAACCAGATGTTAAAACGATTAGCTCTGTGTATGGATCCAGAGTTTGCTGTCGAGGCGGAGCCACATAAAAAGAAGGCCAAAGTTGCAAGGCCTACCACTTCAGACCCACTGTCGTTGGATGTCCCACCGACCACCGATGTAGGGGTTGGGGGACATCTGCTGGAACCGGTATCTTCAGCAACTACCTTGGGGAAGGCACTTCGGGAGCACATCCTCTGAGGTTTTGACATCTGCTATGGCCAAGATCGAGGGGGAATCAGGCGCCACTGGACACCCATCCATGGTCTAGTAATCCAAAACTTCAACCACAGGCCATTTCCCTGAAACTAGGCCCTCTGTATCTGCTAAATCAACTCCTCTGAAAAGGAAGCAAAAAACTAAACACTTATCTGCTTCCTCTGAGGAGCAACCAGACTGGCACTCCTTCTCCCAGTCCTTGTTGCTGGCCTTCAGCATCCACAGCTTTCTCATTGCCTGTTCTCAGCCCCAGGCCAGCCTCAACTGTCTCCATCCCTCCTACCCACACCCAGGAGAAAGGCTCCTCATCCTCCTCCTCTAATGAGTCGGTCATCTACTCCTCTTAAGTAGCTTCCCCTTTGGACTATTACTCCCCAGATGAGGACTCCCTTGAGGGAGCCCCCAAAGACATTACCTTTGGGGAAACAATTACTAAAATGAGGGAGTACTTTGTGTGATGCTGCTCAGATGACAGAAGTCCAAAAATGTATTTTGAGCTACTCCAGGTGGAATCACCCTCCCCCTCAGCTATCCTTCCTGTGATTCCATCCTACCTGTATGCTTTTATATCGGCTATTAAGACACCAAAATTGCAACCTCCAGCTCCCAAGAGACCTGACTGCTTTTTTAAGCTCCTTGATGAGCACAAATTCCTGATAAAGCACCCTTTGGCAGATCCTGCAGTTATTGCAGTGGCCCCTGACAAATAGATCAGACTCTTACTTTCTTCCTCCCTTTTCCCATCAGACAAGGACAGCAAGGTCATGGACAGATTGGCGAAAAAGATATATACCTCTTCCACACTAGCCTTTAGGGCAATCAGCTACCAGACTCGCATGGTAAAATATTCCCAAGATTTGTTTTCACAGGCTTCCTCCTTACTCTCATTCTTGCCTGACTCCTTCAACAAGTCACAGGTAGCATCTGAGCTGTCCCTGGCATCTCTGGTTGCCAGAAACTCGATAAAGTGCAGCTATGATGCAGCTGAGACCTCCACAAGATCTGTTGCATCAGCTTCTGTTATGCGCAGATACTCCTGGCTTAGGCTACAGCCCCTGCCTGAAGATTTTAAAACCAAGATATTGGACCCACCACTGGACAACAAATTCCTGTTTGGCAAACAGTCTGCTGAACCATTTAAAAGCCTTCATGAAAAAAGTAAGGAGCTCCAGGACCTAAAACACTTACTAGTCTCTCTAGTTTCTAAATATTACAGGAATTAGCCTGGAAAAACTTCTTTTGTCAAGATAGCCCCTGCTCCAACCTCTTCAGTCACTTCCAGGCACAGAAAAGGGTCCAGGAAGACATCCTTCCCAAGGGCAGCCCCCTCCCATCCTTCCAGCAGATAGCCCTTTCAAGACAGGAACAGTAATGTGTGACTGCCTCAGCCACCTTCCCCTGCAATCCCACCTCTCTCACTGTCTTCCTGTCTGGAAAGAAATCATCTTCTTTTCTCCATGTCCCTGCTACTGAGGTTGGAATTTGCCATCAACCTAGCAAAATCATCTGTGTCTCTCCCATCACAGGACAAATCTTTCCTGGGCTGCAGAATAAGGACTGACTTGATGAAGGCCTTCCTCCCTCAGGGCAAGGTATCATCCCTAGTCAGCCACTTCCAGGACATCCTCTGGGTCAACTACCTATTAGCCCGGCAGTTCATGCACTTTCTAGATCTCATGGCAGCCACAATTCCTATGCTGCCTCTTGCCAGGCTGCACATGAAGTTCCAGTGATACCTGAAAAATGTGTGGTCACAACACAGCCACCCCCTGGACTTTCAGGTACCTTTCTTACCATGCCTGAAAACAGAACTGAGGTGGTGGATCCAGCAAGTCCAACAAAACCTGAGCAACCCACCATGCCAATACAATCCATGCACACAGATGCCTCTGATCTAAGCTGGGGGGCAACTATGAATGGCCTCAAGGTGCAGGCCCTATGGGAGCCCTCCATGCAGAAAAAGGACATCAACATAAGGGAAATGACTGCAGTCCACCTAGCCCTGCAGGCCTTTCTCCCCCAACAGACAACAAAGCTGTGATGTGGTACACCAGCAAACAGGGGGGACCAGGTCTTAGCTGCTCAGCAGGCTAGCAATGCAGGCATAGGAATTAGCACCTTAGAACAACATATCACTGCTGGCAGTTTATATTTCATCCCAGGACAACCATCAGGGGGATGCCCTCAGCAGATCATTCTCTCTGCATCATGAGTGGATGTTGCATAGATATGTGTTCTTACACTTTGTCTACCAGTGGGGCACGCCTCAAATAGATCTATTTGCCTCCCCCACAACAGACAGTTGCAACTTTTCTGTGCCAAGGATCCCTCCCCACAAGCTTGGAGAGTGGATGCCTTCACCATCTCTTGGAAGGGACTATTTCTTTATGCCTTCCTGCTCATTCAGAAAGTCCTCCTAAGAATCAGGAGGGACAAGTCAAAAATATTGCTGGTGACTCCCTATTGGCAGGCAGCATTGGTTCCCCTTCTTCAATCTCTTGCCAAGGACAATCACCACAAGTTGCCTCACAAGGTGGCATGCCCACACAGCAGAACTCATCTTTCATTCACCCACACCTGGATATGTTCTGCTTAACCCTCTGGGTGATAATCTTCTGACCCCTTCAGACACCACTACACTGAGGATGTGCTATCTATCCTGCAGGAGGCCAGGAAACCCAATACCAGGATGTCCTATGTTTCCAAATGGAAAATGTTTTCCAATTGGTGTCTCCAAGTGGATGTTCCTCTAGTCCTATCCTATATGTGTGAGCTCATAAAATCAGACCTGTCATATTCATCACTGAAGGTCCACATATCCGCCATTTCTGCCTGTTTACCTCTGAATCCACCTCTACTTTTCAGATTGGATGTCAACCTATTTCTATAATGGGTTCTCCACATTAGGCCACCAAAGAAATCTATCCCTCTACCTTGGGACCTAAACTACATTCTAGACAAACTCACAGTTGCTCCCTTTGAGCCAGCTCTACCTCTCTGCAGATGTACACATGGAAAACTGCCCTACTAGTAGCCCTTACCTCAGCCAGAAGGGTTTCTAAATTACAGGCAGTAATGGCATTCCCATCCTACACAATCTTTCACAGAGATAGGGTGACCTTGTGCACCAGTCCCTCCTTCATGTCCAAAGTGGTCAATGAGCTGTCACTCTGTCAGTCTATTCACTTACCCACCTTCTTTTCTTCCTCAAACAATGACAGTGAGAGAATACTCCACTCCCTTAATGTCCACAGGCAATTAAGGTTCTATTTGGACAAAACAAAGCTATCAGATAGTCCAGTCAGCTCTTTGTGTCCTTCCACCCCAGGGCCATGGATAAGGCAGTGTCTAAACAAACCTTCTCCTGCTGGATAAGGAAAACTATCACTTTCTGCTACTGCTGCCATGGAAAGCAATTACCTCATGGGATCAGGGTGCACTCTACAAGAGCTGTGGCTTCTTCTGGGGCCTTCCTCAAAGGCCTGGACACAACTACCATACTTGAGGCAGCCATGTGGTCCTCTGTGCGTACCTTCATCAAACATTACAAATTGGACCATATTCTGAAAGCCAGGGATTCCTGGAATTTGCATCTTCTTCCTCCACCCTTCCTCCTACTTGAGCTGTGGTACTCCCACAGTCAGAATACTAATACTAATGTCTTTTGGCTTTTCCTGGTTGGGGGTCACCACAGTGGAACTCCAGTCTGCTAATGATTAGCAGTGGATTTTTATGGTGCCGAGGTGCCAGCCCGATGCCCAACCTTGAAAGAAGGCACACCCATTCATGCACGCACCTACCTGCATGTCTTTGAATGTCACTCGACCATGGAGAGGACATGCGGACTCCACACAGAAGGAGCTCCAGCCGAGAATCGAACCAGAGAACCTCTTGCTGTGAGGTGACAATGCTAGCTGCTGCACCACCATGGCTTACTCCCACAGTAAGAATACTGCAACATGAAAATAGAAGGACATAGAATAGTTGTCTAAAATCTTACCGTAACCATAGATGTCCTTCTCTTCCATGTTGCAGTATTCCTTCCATAGGTTCATAGGTTGGTACTAGGCTATCAGCCCTAGGGCCTATACAAGCCTAGCCATAACAATTCCCTGGCTATTTCTTCCCACACTATTTGCTTCCCTGGACCCCTGTCTAGCAGGGTGACTGACGTGATCCCCGGGGTGAATTTCCTTTCCTGCCATCCAATCGTCAAGGTTCCTTTTGAAGAGGGCCAAAGAGGCACTCTGCTTGATATGTATGGGCAATCTATTCCAGAATCTGGGGAGTTTGTGGGTCAGGAGCCTATCCCTCCAGCATGTTTTGTTTATTGTGATGACAAAGTTTAGATCCCTGGAGCATGTGGCTCTGAGGGATTGGGATTTCTTTAAGTGTAGCATGTCCAACACCTCTGGGTTTGACATGGCCTTGTATGTTAAGCAGAGATCGCCTCTGAGTAGACAATATGCAACAGAGTATAGCTGGAGTTTTTTAAGGTGGTCAGTGTAGGGCATCTGCTTTAGGCCTGTGATTCTTTTAGTGAGGTATTTCTGCGGCCTTTCCAGTTGTTGCAGATGTCTTGAGAGGTACATACCAAATGGGTTCCCACCCACCTGTCCCCCTTCATTACATTTAACCTGTCTAGAAGGCATAATTTAGCACTACTTAGACCGTTGTCTGACTAGGCAGTCAGTTCTGAGGTCTGTGCATGCAAACATCACATTTAAGGCCCTTGGTTTATGGCCGTGCAGATTAAGTCCCATGCACTGGCAGCAACCAGGTTTAAGCTTTTGCATCAGAGCTGAAGTTCGGGTTACCTGAGATGGAGCATCCCACAGTAAGAATACTGCAACATGGAAGAGAAGGACATCTATGGTTATGGTAAGATTTTACACAACTATTCTTTCCCTTTCAGCAAATACAATAGAAACAGTGCCCTTTTATAGAAAGTATTTCGAACAGTCTCAACAAAAATCAGACAAATGACTTTTAAAAAGCTGTGTCAGGCAGGATTCAAAAATAAAGGAGGGCCTTTCCAAACCCAAGGACATTCCAAAACAATAGATAGACTGTTCCTCCTTTTAACCTCCCTCTCCAACTTGGCTACTCTGTAAACCTGTCTTACAACCTAAATTTTCACTTCCCACTTTGGTACCAGATTGAATCAGACACGTGGGTACTAAGCATTATTCAGAAAGGTTACAATTGACAGGGGAAATACTTGCCCTCATTTCAAGGGATTCTTCTCCGACCACTCAGTCAGTGGGAGCAGTAGACCCTGTTCCTCCAGATCAAGCAGAAGATTTTAATCAAAGATTTTCTGCTGCCAAAGAAAGAAAAAAGAAGGAACCTGGAGACCCAGGGTATAGCTCTCCTTTCTAAACATTCACATCAAAATTTCAAAATTGAAAATCCTTTCTCTACCTTATATGTTACCTTTCATTCCTCCTTTCAATTTCCTGGTAACATTAGATGTAAAAATGCCTATTATCACGTTTCCATTTTATGATGATTTTTTTTGTCTCGTTCACATGTATACATTTTTGCTTTTTCCTTTGAGTTGTGAACAGCTCCAAGTGTGTCTGCACAGTGTTTGGCTCCAATAATAGCTCATTGAAAGTTACAGGACATACAGATTTTTCCTTATTTAGACTGTTATTTTGTTATTTAAGTAATTATTATTTATTTATTGTAGACTTTTTCTAAGCTGTCAAGTCTCTCTATCAAAAACCTTCTTTTCAATCTCCATTTTCAACTAAACCTAGAAAAATCATCTCTCATTCTGTCTTACTGGATATTGTTTCTGTTCTGTTGTTACAAAGATCAATTCCTGATATTTTCCAGACAGACTCTCACAACAACCGGGGATTATTTTGACATGTTAGAATTTATAACTGCCACAATTCTCATGATTCCTTTGGTTAGACTACATATGAGAAAAATCTGTATTTTCTCAAATCAGTCTGCACCCAAGACCAGCACACCCCTCTCCTTTCATATTCCGTACTCTGGTTAGTGAATCAGTTATCTATCAGTCCAGGCCTCTATTTCTCCCTATCCACACCATTCTCAGTCTATAACCATAGATGCATTAGAATTTTCAACAAGGCTGTCCATTATCACCTTTACATTTTTGCATTAGCTATAGAATTCTTTGCTAATAGTATTAGATCCAATAAGAACATTAATGGTATCAAAAATTTGATGATTATATTTTACTAACAATAGGAAATATAGAAAATTCATTAGCACATATAATTAGTTGTATGAGTTAGTTTGAATAAATATTGAACTTAAGATTTAATCATAATAAATCAAGTACATAATTAATAAAAGTCATACAAAAGATATTCTAACTTCAGTTGGAGTAGCAATCAAATGAAATACTTTGGTATAACCATTATGTTTAACAGTAAATAAATGATACAAACCTTCAACAGGTTCTTGATAAAATTTTAAGTTTAGTCACAAATTGGAACAGATTTTTCTTTACCATGGAAGAATGATTAATGCTTATTAAGGTGGTAGTTCTCCCTGAAATATTGTTTGCCTTATAATCTTTAGTGCTATCTCCACCAAAAATAATGAAGATGAATAGTAATCTACATAAACTTTTTGGTGTCCTAATAAACCAAAAGTTTCCTTTGATTGGCACAGAAACACTTGGGATAATGGTGGAATAGGATTCCCTGATATTCAATTGTATGCTACTTCAACAATTATAAAAGTTATACCATTGTGGATAAATTCATCTTAAGATTCAAAATGGAAACAGATACAGCAGGAAATATTAGTAAATAATATATATATATATATATATATATATATATATATATAACAACCAGTCATAAATAGTTGCTAATAGTTTTATTTGGTTATTAAAAAAATTTTGCATAAATGGAATTACACCCTCTTAAATTCTCTATTTAGATAGAAACTCATAATTTCAACAAAATGCTACTATTAAAACAACCAAGTAACTTAATTTGTTGGCTTCAGTTCTTAAATGGTACTGATATATATATATATATATATATTGTTGAAAATTTAAGGTCTCAGTACAATCAAGATTCTGAGAAATTAATTTTACAAATACTTACAGACTTTGTAAATACAGAGATAAATATATTTAACCTAGATGAGAAATAATTCCCGAAAGTATTGGAATTTTTAAAAAATACTAATAATAATGCAATGGAAAATAAATCCTATTTGTCACTAATTTATAAAATTCATAAGTTAGATTTCACATAATTAGACAATTCCTATTGGAATTATTCCTCAAAAATTCATAATGAAGACTTCTCTGAAGAATGCAAGAAAATAATAAAATCTACAAATAAAACCATATCATTATACAGGAAAATGTTAATTTTGGAAATTCTTACACAGAGCTTTTGTCACTCCTAACAAAATTACAGTTATGTATAAATCAAGTAGAATTAAATGCTGGAGATGTGATTCTGAAATAATAGCTGATTGGACACATATAGTATATGAATGTGAAGCAATCTTCCCTTTTTGGAAAAAGATTAATAAATTCATTCAAGCTCTATGGTACGATAGATGTAACATTTCTAAATATTTAGTTTTATTTAATACTTTGATTCCTGAAATATTTCCAAAAAACCCAAGTGCTGCTACTTTGGTCAATTATAGCTATAGCCAGAAAAGTAATTACTAAAAATTGGAAAAGTGAAGTCACCCCCTCTAGTGTTGAATTTATTAGTATGGCAAACATTGTTTGCAGTAGTGAATTGCATACTATAAAGGTGAGAACTTCTAATGTTACACATTCTTATAAATCTTGGCTTTTACTTAGACTTGTTTGAACAATATTGTTATTGATATGTATAACTGTGATGTATTGATCAACTATGGACCTATGTAAATAGTTATTTGTTTTATCATTTATCTATTGTTTTAAAACCAAATAAATAATAAAAAAAATAATGTTTATGGGAGGGGGCTTTTTCCAAAGGGGTGAAAGTGCAAGGTTTGTGGAACCATCATGATAAAAAGAAGCAAAGGTAAAAAAAATTGTTTTATTGAATACAGTAAACAATCTCGGGAGTCCAGAACCTCTGCCAACCATCATAGACAATGCCACAGTCATGTGATACATAAATAAGTGGGAACTAGGTCTTACCCACTTTGCAGATTAGCAGTACTAGCCAAAAAAATGGCCATACAGCTCAATGTATCCTTATAGGCTGCTACTATTACACCAAATCAGAATCTTGTGACAGACAAGCTGACCAGAAACTGGACAGACTCCCCACAAATGGAAATTGCATCCCAGGGTCTTCCAAGAAATCATCCACCGGTGGTGAATAGGTAGTTAAAGAAATTAAGCTCCAGGATTCTATGCAGAAAGCCCTAGACAATGGATACCTTTTCATTCCCATGGACAGGAGTGCTCCTGTATGTTTTCTACCCCTTCCTCTGATAACCAGAGTCATTTTAAAGATCCAATAGGAGACTCTGAAAAAAGTACTGGTGACTCCCTTTTGGCCTAGACAACAGTGGTTCTCCATTCTTTTGAAAATGTCCAAAGGTAATTACCTTAATCTTCCTCACAGGATGGGCTTGCACAAGATAGGGTGTCTCTGATCCACCTCAACATCTTCAGCTTATATACCTGATGATAGAATTTTAATACTTTAAGGCATCTTTTCTCCAAGGATCTGCAGCAGGTATTAAAGGAGGCTAAGAAATCTGCTACTAGAAAATCGTATATAGCCAAGTGGAAAAAATTTCTTGTTGGTAAACTAGTATCCTTTTAAGGCTTAGACACTTTTTGTTTTGCAATGTTTTGTGTGAGTTATCCTCTGGTCTTTTGTACTCTTCTGTTAAAATTAATCTTTCAGCCATTTCAGCATGCCAGCTTGTGGATCCACTTTCTTCTTTGTCGAGTGAAAATTTTCTTAAAAGGGGTATTACACATTTGTCCACCTACAAAGCAGGTGGTACCTTCCTGGGACCTTAACTTTGTACTCGAGAAATGTACACTTTTTTTCTATTTGAACCAGTTCACAAGGCTGATTTAAAGTTCTTATAATGGAAAACAGTGCTGCTGTTTAATCTTACTTCTGCAAGAAGAGCGTCTGAGTTGCAAGCTCTTAAGGTGACTCAACATAAGGTATCTTTGAGAGCCAACCCTCCTTTCATAGGTTCATAGATTAGAACTAAGCTAATGGCCCTTGTGGGCCGTTTTAAGCCTAGCCAGTTATCCCATGTGAGAATCAAACCCTGCACCTTGTGTTTGTAAGGTAAACACCTTAACCATCATGCCAACCTTCCACCCCTTTCATATCAAAAGTGGTTTCAGAGTTCACACTTATTCAATCTATTCATCTTTCCTTGTTATCCTTGTTGAGAAGGTCCATGATGATTCTTTCCATGGCCTTGCAGATAAGACTAGTTAGACTAATGGGTCTATAGTTCCCAGAGTTGGTGGATGCACTCCCCTTGTGCAAGGGGATGAAGATAGCTGTTTTCCATTCAGCAGGGACAAAACCAGTGCTTAGGCTGTGGATTCTAAAGAGTAGCCAATGGTTTTGCTGACTCCTGTTTTAAACCATTGCGAATGCAGCCTGGGTTGTTATCAGGTCCCAAAGAGGCTGTTTTTTGGCCTTGGAGAGGGAAGTTAAGACCTATATTGTAAAAATACTAAGTGGAGAATAGGTGGTAGGAATGTTTTGGGGTATCTGTGGCAGGGACAGGGGAGAGAAGTTTTCACTGAACCTGTCTACTAGCAGGTTGGCTGTTTCCCCTGGTTCAGTATATGTGGTACCATTCACTACCAGTTCAGGTGCAAATCTGCCCTTTTCCTTTAAGGTTACAGATGTAGCTAAAGAATTCCTTATGATTATCCTTAGCTAGGGATGCCAATCTAGATTCGTAGTTAGCTTTAGAGGACTTTACATGATGTCTTATTTGCCTGTTCAAGCTGAGAAGGTTGTGCTTCCAATTCTGAGATCTTTCCTTCTTCCTCTTAGACAACAGTTTCTTCCTTTTATTATATAACCTGTTTATGGTGGATGTCTGCCAGGTGGGCTTGTTTTTTTCTTGAGGATCGTGGCTGTGGTCCTTCACAAATGGCTGAGTCAATACAATTGTATAGATGTTTATACAATGCCGAGGTGCATATCCCGGTGTAGGTGACCTTTCCCACAGTGGGGACAGGAGCTTTGAAACTATTAATGCCTCATCGCAAGAGGCTGTAGTTTGCTTTGGAGAAGTTTTTTAGCCTAATTTCTCCTGCAGTGGGGGTGGCAGGGTCTGATGCTATTGTTACTTCAAAACAGATTTATGATCAGACTTCACCAGAGAGGGCCTCACACTTGTGATGGTGCACCATTCTACCATGTTGGTGAGTACCAAATCTAGAATGTTTGGGCCCATTGTGGGGGTGCTTAACTATCTGCTCAAAGGCATTTGAGTTAATGAAGTCCAAGAACCTTTGGGTGAGGGTGTTTGTACATGTATAATTTACCCAGTCTATGGATTGGTAGTTAGTTACCCATAACCAAGGTGCCTGGTTATATTTTGAGTGACTCAAGTAGATTTAAATAGGCAGTGTGGATATCATGGTTCATGGAGGGGGATCTATAGCTGGTGATAACTTGGAGTGGGGCCTTTCCTATAGTTATTTGCACATGGAACAACTCTGGGGAATAATTCTGTTTAACCAATCTGGAGGTGTATTTATGTTTGATGAATATTTATACTCCTTCTCCTTTGGTTTTCATATGTTCATTTTGTGGTCTGAATGTGTGGAAGGGATTATATCCAGATGTGGCTAGGGTGCTCTCCTCAGCCTTGAACCAGGTCTCTTAAACTGCAAAGATGTCTGCATCTTCCAGGGTGAGGAGGGCTTCCAGGGAGTGCAGTTTTAGGTTTCATCTCCTAGCATTTAGCAGCATAACCTTAAGGTTGTTTCTTGAGGATATTTTTATGTTGGAAATTTTGATTTTGTGATATTACCTAAAAAAGGCACTATCGGGAGGCAAGAGCCTTAGCCAGTAACCAAAAGCCCAGAGATGACAGATGGATAATATCTCTGGCAAAGCATTTTGTTCTATCAACCATTTCATCCCAGGCTAACAGGTACTGGATCCCCTTAGAATGACACCAGAAACTAAACCAATTGTTGAAGTCAATCATTTTTTGACTGTATTGAGGCATCATCCTAGGTGAAGGTAGAATGCTGCTTAAGGCTAGGGACATACCTGCCCTGGGACACATAATCAGAGAGCTCAGTCATGTCTCTTCATATAGTTCAGTGAGGTACGTCTCAAGTCATTCACAAAAACATGGACTATGACAGAGTCATAACAGTGCCTGGTGTTGAGAAACGTGTGCATGTGTGATGTGGTAGATCCTGGGACCTGACAGACAGCTGACAGTGACCTTTTCCTGGTGAGTGGACATCTGTGTGTCTCACAGTGGAGTCACCTATGACTAAAACATTTGATTTTGTGTTTTGCCTTAGGGGCATATTTGGTGAGACACTGGTGCATGCGTTTGTGTGTGTGCGCTGTGATTTGCTGGGAATGTGTTAAGTAAAGTGTGTTTGTTTGGGAGGTCTCAGATCTTTAGGTAGGCTTCTAGTGAGAACCTCTGCATATGTAGGTTTATGTGTTGTATGCATGGATGGTGCAGGAGGTGAAATGTGTAAACTGAGAACCTGCTTAGTATCTGATATACTGATTTTTGAGCGAGAGAGACTAGATTCTTAATATAGATGCATCTCTCATATATTGAATTTATGTGAATTAGAAGTGGGTTGTCAGTGTACATAAGACAATTGCTGCATTGCCTCAGGATGCCCATGTTGATCAGGTTAGCTGAATAAATTCTGGCACTTCAGCCTTGCAACTTTCTAGGGAGTTGGGAAAATCTCATACCTAATAAATAAGTTTCTTTCATTATAACAGGTAAACAGTTACCAACACTTCATACTTATAAGTTCACTGAAACAAGTCCATTACAATTATTTCTGGACATTGGATATTTAGAATTATTGTAATCACTGAAACTAAAATGGTTTAACAGTATTTAACTTTGCATATTATTGTAGCATCCAGCTTCAGTACCTCAACCACACGTTTCTGCCTTTTTATAATTAGATAATTTACACAGGGGATCACAAGAAATAAAATATAAATTGTTTGCTAACTGGGACAGTACCCTGATCCACATGAACCTATTGCCTCAGTCTGGGAAGCAGGGTCTGGTTAAATGGCTTTCTCAAGAGTCACATAATAAGCAGATGGAGGTTATAGGATTTGAACCTAGGACTGCTGCAAGGTATAGTGGAATCAGCCATAGTGTCAAACCTCTGTGGCGAGCTGTCATAACACACAATATCTTGGGTATCAGCACTGTTAGTATTTATGTCTAAACAGACATCAAGCCACGGTGGTGCAGTGGTTAGAGTTGTCGCCTCACAGCAAGAGGTTCTCCAGTTCGATTCTCGGCTGGTGCGCCTTCTGTGTGGAGTCTGCATATCCTCCCCACAGTCAAGTAACATTTAAAGACATGCAGGTAGGAGCGTGCGTGAATGGGTGTACCTTCTTTGAAAGTTGAGTGTCAGGCTGGCAAGCCGGCACCATAAAAAATCCACTGCCAATCATTAGCGGACCAGAGTTCCGCTGTGGCAACCCCTAACCAAGAAAAGCCAAAAGACATTAGTTTAGTTAATGTGTGTCTTTCTTTCTTTCTTAAAGAAACAGTAAATATGACATCAATATAGACTTTAAATCAGTTATAGTGAGTGGCATAAATAACTACTGTCTGAATTTGAAAATTAGTAATTATTAATCTGTAATCTTTTCTATGTATTGGAGGAAGCTACTTGTAGATGAATGTATTTTGGATGAGAAAACATATTTAGGGTATAGGAGAACCATATTATATAGAAAGGTTTTCTAGCAGTTTCATAATAACCTTGTTACAAAAGATTTTGTAAACTGAGGCCTTTTGAAAAGTAATCAATGGATTGACATCTCCAAAACATAATGATCAGTTTCCAGTTGTTAAAAACTGTACCAGTTTTACAAGTCATGTGGCATTGTGTAACCAATGTTATTTTGGGTTTACCATTGTTATTCCTGTGGCAACCACAAAGTCTTCCATTGCTGAACAAAACAAAGTAATGGTCTCCGATCTGTACATTTTTAAATATTGAAGAGCATTTTTTTTCATGTGGATCAGGGTACTGTCTTTAAGTATGACAGTGGTTTACTATACCCTTCTTATGCTAAATAGTACCAGAACAACTGTCCCTTGTTTATACCATAAGGTATTGCACCATAATCTTTCAGTGGCATCTAGTGTCCTTATAACATAGTGTTAGCAGATGTTCAGCTCCTATGTTACTGCATATTTTATATTTTTATATCATGTAATGTGATATCAGGAAAAATCAATACTTTCTAAAATATTATAAGCAAATACACAAAATGATTAAGTAGTGAATGAGGCTGCTGTCTTTTCTCTGGTAGATAAAAAGTTTATAGTAAATACACAGAAAAAGAATACAGAACTTCATAAATCAATGGCAGCTGGAAAGTTGCTGTTTTACCTTACCCATAAAAATGTTGATATAGGTGGGTCAGTAAAATGCATTCTTAACTAAATGTACTTCTCTGTTAAAAAATGTAAAAAGCAAGATTAATTTTCCAATGTAATATATAAAGTTTCAGTATGAAATTAGCTGGAAAATCACACTGTTGAATATGCCCTTTAACTGTATGTAATTATTGGGCAGGTTTAAGTGTATATAGAGCCATAACAATGTAACCAAAACAAAAATCATCCTGAGATGCACATTGTGCTGATTCTGTAGAGCAAGGATTTTCTATTATGAAAGCAGTTGCAAATGAGTTTGGAATATGGTCCAGAAAATAACCAAACTTTAGTAACTACTGCAGAAAATACTGATCTAATGACATGGACCCCTCTTGATGCAAGTTAGGTGGAATAGTTCAAACAGAATTGGGCAATTTTTTTTTTGTAGTAGAATCATTTATGGATTAGTGCTTTCATGAGGGATGCATACCATGACATAAGCCACCAGCTACATATGTATGCCTGTCCCTAGATCCTGCCAGTTCATCTTAACCTCTCATATAGTTCAGATCATGATCTTTGCTGTCACTGAGGAATTCCCAAGTTCACATAATTAAGGATCAGAACAAGTTACCAGCCAAGACCTACACCATTGTCTAAAGGAACAGCACAGCTTTGATAACTGCTTCACATGCCACAGAATCATTAAAGTTTATTCATCATATCAAAAAATGCAAGAAATGCTTGTTCACATCACGGAGATGGTGGTGATTGACGGTACTCGCATGAGGACCAGTGGATGAGTTCTTCCTGTAGCCTCGGGCATAGTTTTGGAGCATTATTTTCATAAAGACAAATGTTCATTGCTGATGTTTAGGCCTAATCCTTCTCAGTTCAATACTTTGTTCAGCCAGCCCTAAGATCTGCTGATGGTGAGCCTTCTGTCAGGTAGCAAGGGCTTAAGCCTTAACCATTCCTTGATATCAGCTAGGGAGATGATGCTGTTCCCATACTGGGGGTGCCTGTCAGACTTCTTTCATTACTCTGTCAAGATGATCTGCTGGAGTCATGGGCAATCAGCCTTAAACCAGTAATTAGACCCTTGAGTCATCTGTTCATCAGTTGAATAAACTTGGGACTGGAGAGACTTCTGAAACAGTGCAGTAAAATTGCATTAGGTGGTGCTCAATTGTTCTGAGACTTTTCTTGACTTGTGTTTCATACTTGTATCAACAAGGAGATACCACCTTACAAAACATGCTTATTTTTGTAGGATTTTATTCTGGTGATTTTTTCCCCCACTGCATACCCAGTTTTATGGTTTGTGCCAAGATACTGTTCATTTTGTTATCGTGACATGCCTCTTTCTTTCAGAGGCTGACACAATGACATTTAGACCCTTGAGGGCAAAGCTGCATAAGTTTGCCAGCATGATGAGTTGGAAAGGTAAATAGCAACCTTGTTGATGAATGGGTGTCATACATTGATTCTATAGTGTATGAGTCATAACAGAATGCACAGTTTAAAGTATTCATATCAGGTGTTTGATCTGGCTTTGAATTTTCAGATTTCCATTTCCTGAAGTGACTGGGCTATAAACTGGCACATTTGCTTTTTCTTTGTTGTATTAATAGCTCTGCATTCACTATTGTTGTGCAACAGTTGACACTCAAATTATCAACACATAAGTTGCCTTGGTTGTAGTTATTGGATGGCATTGCTGTACTAGGTAGTTTAAAATTAGTTAGATTAATAAAGAATATTTATAACTACTGAGTGAGCACTTTAAAATGAGTTAAGTAATAAAGAATGCTTACAGATAGTGCTTGGTTTTGTTAAGTCCAGATGGAAATACATTTAACAATATACTGTACTTTAGATGTCTGCAGACCTCTTCCCAAGTTGACTTTAAAGTGAACATTTTTATTTTTCAGCTGTCTGCTGCCTTTCTGTAAGAGCTTGATTTATGCCATTTAGATATATTGATTATGATTATAAAGGTTCTTGTGTTGTGAATTATGTGGAACAGCACTTCAGTTTGGAAAAGTATATGGTGCCATTCATGGATATAATTTCACTTGTAATGTATTTTTGAGAAATTTATCAAATGTATATTCAAAAATATGTTGTTTGTGGTATATTTACCACAAATATTATTTCTTTCTCATCTGTGACATGCATAAGATGGTTGTAAACTGATATTGGAGGTTTTACTTTGAGTTTGACTAGGAACATAGGTTCATAGCTTAGTACTAGGCTAACTGCATTTGTGGGCCATTGTAAGCCTAGCCAATTACCCCATGTGAGAATCAAACTGTGCACCTTGTGTCTGTAAGGTAAACACCTTAACCATTATGCCAACCTTCCTATCAACCAACAGAGAAGAAAGCCATCACCCACCCACCCCAAGCACAGTCATATTGAGAAGAACAGTTTAAAAATCAAAGGTCATAAAACAAAAATTATGAGCAGGTCCTGGAAAGCAAAACCTGTGTATATTAGCAAATTTGCTGTGGCATTCTGAGGGGGAAGTTGCAAAACAATAAACTGCAGTATTCTTACTTAAGGAGGCAGAGCATCAGAAAAAAAGTAGTACTCTGCATTCTGTGTTTTTCCCTGTCCTCCAATAGCAAAACACAGATATCTAGTCCAGCACCTGGAAGTTGTTGAGGCTGGAGGAACTGTTAAGTATTCCCAGTGGATCCGAGAGTGGAGAGCACTCAGTAAAACCTCAGACTTATAGTGAATATAAAAAGTGTACACACTCCTGTTAAAATGCCAGTTTTTGTGATATAAAAAAATGAGAGCACACTAAATCATGTTCAAAATTTTCCCACCTTTAATGTGACCTATAACCTGTACAGTTCAATTGAAAACAAATCTGTTAGGGAAAAATATAAACAATGTACAATAAGCTGGTTGTATAACTGTGCACACCCTTAAACTAATACTTTGTTAGCACCTTTTGATTTAATTACAGCATTCAGTCTTCTTTAGTAGGAGTCTATCAGCATGGCAAATCTTAAACTTGGCAATATTTGCCCACTCTTCCTTGCAAAAGAGCTCCAAATGCCATCTCTTGTACACAGCCCTCTTCAGGTCACCCCACAAATTTTCTATTGGATTTAAGTCTGGGTCATTCCAAAACTTTAATTTTCTTCTGGTGAAGCCATTCTTTTGTTGTTTTGGATGTATGCTTGGGGTCATTGTTGTGCTGAAAGGTGAAATTCCTCTTCATCTTCCGCTTTCTAGCAGACGCCTGAAGTTTTTGGGCCAAACATGACTGGTTTATATAACTGTTCATAATTCCCTCCACCTTGGCTAAAGCCCCAGTTCCATCTGAAGAAAAGCAACCCCAAAGCATGATACTGCCACTAGCATGCTTCACTGTGGGGATGGTGTTCTTTTGCTAATGCAAAATGTTTTTGCACCAAACATATCTTTTGGAATTGTGGCCAAAATGTTCAACCTTGGTCTCATCACACCATAACACATTTTCCCACATGCTTTTGGGAGACTTTATGCATTGCTTTGCAAATTTTAGCCAGGCCTGAATATTTTTCTGTGTAAGAAAAGGCTTCTGTCTTGCAACCCTACCCCGTAGGTCAGACATATGGACAATACAGGAGACTATTGTCACATGTAGTACACAACCAGTACTTGCCAGAAATTCCTGCAGCTCCTTGAGTGTTGCTGTACGTCTCTTGGCAGCCTCCCTGACCAGTTTTCATCTTTTCATCAATTTTGGAGGGACGTCCAGTTCTTTGCAGTGTCACTGTTGTCCCATATTTTCTCCACTTTTTGATGAGTGTCTTCACTGTGTTCCATGGTATATCCAATGCTGTGGACATTTTTTTGTACCCTTCCCCTCACTGATACCTTTCAACAAGATCCCTTTGATGCTTTGTAAGCTCTCTGTGAACCATGGCTTTTGCTGTAGCAGGCAACTGAGTATATGTCAGGAAAATCCTACTGGGACAGCTGAACTTTATTTGGAGTTGATCAGTCTCCTTAATTGATGGCAAGTGTGTACCCAAGAAGACTGAATGTTGCAATTAAAGCAAAAGGTGCTTCAACAAAGTATTAGTTTAAGGGTGTGCACACTTATGCAAACAGCTTATTGTACATTTTTTATTTTTATAATTTTCCTCTAACAGATTTGTTTGTTTTTCAATTGAATTGCACAGGTTATAGGTCACATTAAAGGTGGTAAATGTTTTGAAATGATTTATTGTGGTCTCATTTTTTTATATCACAAAAACCTGGCATTTTAACAAGGGTGTGTACACTTTTTTATATCCACTGTATATCTGGAAATAACTTAAGACCCAACTAAGAGTCCAGTTAATAAAAACAAGTTACCAAAAAAATGCTGTGTGGAAAAAAATCAGACTAGTACTGGAAATCCAACTGAAAATATAACAAAATCAAGACAGTTTTTATAAATCTCTGTTGAAGAAATTAATGATGCAAATCAAAAACACCAGTCTTCATTTCTTCTAATATCTTTATTTCAGTTCCAAGTAGAGTAAGAGGCAAGTGAGCTCTCTGTCTGATTACAAGCAAGTGAGAATGATGTGGTTATATTCATATTAAAATTAGTAGTGATATCATCAGATGACATACAATCTGGGGAGGTTCGACTCAAATGTCAGTCATTCAGAATCTGACAAATTCTGTATGATTGACACGAGTCAAACTTCCCCAGATTGTACGTCATCTGATGACATCACTATTAATTTTAATATGAATGTAACTTTTGGCTATATAACCACAAGAGTCTCGCTTGTAATCAGACACAGCGCTCACTTGCCTCTTACTCTATTTGGAACCGAAATAAAGATATTAGAAGAAATTAAGACTGGCATTTTTGATTTGCATCATTAATTTCTTAAATGGAGTTTTATAAAAACTTCCTTGATTTACTGATTTTTACTATATTTTTCAGTTCGATTTTCAGTACTAGTCTGATTTTGTTCCACATAGTGTTTTTTTAGTAACTTGTTTTTATTAACTGGACTCTTAGCTGGGTCTTTAGTTACTTCCAGGTATAAGTCTGTCCTCCAATTGCACTCGTGAAATATATACCATAGAGTTGCTGAAACTCCCTAGATTTGCATAGTTTTCACTGCCTCAGTGCCATTTTGGGTTATCTGACAAGGTAACATAGTACTGCCCAGTTTTCAAAATCATGGACTCCTTCCCTCTCTATTCCTGTGACAGCTGATTGGATGTGCAAACCCCGAGAGGGAAGCCTTCAGTTGTGACACAAAGTGAGCGTTCAGTTGTTTTCTGCAATCCAAAGAAGAAAGTCCTCTACTTTTCACAGATCCAGTGCTAATTTTTCTGGCTTAGTGCTCAGATAAGCCCCATTTGGGGACCCCTTAGATTCATTATTCTTTTTCTATTTTTATGTTTGTTTAAATATATATATATATATATATATATATATATATATATATATATATAAACAAGTATGCCCGTGGTGGTGGTGCTGCGGTAGCGTTGTCGCCTCACAGTAAGACGCTGTCCGGTTCCATTCTCAGCTAGAGCGTCTTCTGCGTGGAGACGTACGTGAATGGGCGCACCTTCGTTGAAGGTTGTGCATCAGCCCTGGCAAGCCGGTATGTAAAAATCAACTGCCAATCATTAGCAGACCGGAGTTCCACTGTGGCGACCCCTAACCGGGAAAAGCCGAAAGAAACAAACAATATATAAAAACAAGTATTTTATTTATCAAATTTTAAAGCAATTCCTGTAGGATTTTCTGCTGTAGCATTATTTATTTGGCTTCTACATTTGACAAATGCTTGTTTTTACTGTTTCTGAGGAAACATTCAGTATTTATCTCAGAAGTGCAGTGTGTGTGTGTGTGTGTGTGTGTGTGTGTGTGTGTGCGTGCGTGCGTGCATGCTGTTAACACTGGGGGATTTTGTCTTGTGCAATCAGAACCACAAATTAATCTTGCCTGTCTTTACTACTGATGAAACTCAGCGTTTTGTTGACGAGAAAATATTGCAGAACTTTGATGTTTTCAGCATTTATACATTATTTACTGTATGTATGACTCTGCTCTGTTTTTTTACCTCAAATTGTGATTTTACCATGAATTAAGTTATTCAAATGTATTGTTGAGATTTTACTCTTTCTCTGAGAAAAAAAATAGCTTACCTTGCTATTAAACATTATTTTATGCAGTTTAACTTGGTTAAAGTCTGTCGAGCTAATATTTAACACTGGTTTGGCACACTGATTGCTTTGGTGTTTGGACTTTGTGTACTGGAAATTCTTTCAGTTTTAAAAGAATTCTGAACACATATCAAACTTTTTTTGTGATAATAGCACAGTTTGGCAGAGTTTAGTTATGTGGGGACATGCTTACTACTAGGTACTTTAAGTGGCTATTGTAATTCATTATCCAGTAGTATTACTTTATTATTCTGGCTGGTGTCCTCTCCCTTGACTTGATGGATCCTAACTCTGGTATCTCTTCATCAAATTTGGTTGCACCTAAAAAAGAAAAAAAAAAAGCAAAATAAAGATATGCCTCAGCATATGGTTGGTACCGTGATTCTGTTAGGGCCACTGCTCAGCCTGCAGATCACTTATTTTTTTGTCTTCATCAGCTCCACTAATAAGACAAACTAAGAACCACAGAAACCAATGAACCACTTCCAGAGTAATTTATTGGTTAAATGCTTTCATTCATAAGAACTTCTTCAGAATGACTTTCAATGTTAAAAACACACCCATTTATACCCCTTAATGAGACATCACATGTTCCAAATCTATCAATACAATTAAAAACATGAATAAATATATATATTAACCTATTATATACCATAGAACTTCAATTTTAGCAATGAATTAATGGAACAAAATTCATGTGGTTCTTGATTTACCTTTTGTCTTATCTCTCACTAATGTAGCTTAGCCGGCCACTGTGGAACATGGGTTAGACACATCCTCCAGTGCTGTTCCAATACCTGGCACAGGTATGGGAGAACCAAACCCTTTAGATACAGGAGTAGTCTAGGGTAAGAGATCCCTTGGCAGACATAAAAGTCTGTCCCTAGATATTTTATGTAATAGTGAAGTTCACAAGAAAAAGAAACAGAAGCTTTATCATGCAGCTGATAATCAGATTATAGCTGTTTATAAGGCTGATGTGGTTTCTTTGGCTAAGAGTGTTCTGCAGTCAGATAATTTTGGTGGTCATGCTCCCATATATGGCTCTAGTGCTAGTTTGGCTAGAGACTTTTCTGTTTCAGAGAATGAGGAGGAATCTGATGAGGGCAATGATGATGTTCTAGTTGACACTGAGCCCGTCACTCATATTTTGAAAAACAAACTTGAGCTTAAGTAGAACTAAGTGTGCACTTTTCTTCAGATGATTGCTAAATTTATGATGTTTTTGCTTGTGAGCAGTTGTGAACTACTCTGGAGCTGAGCAGGGTATATGATATTATAGAGGATGAAATGACCAGTTCTGTGGCTATCCCCCTGTCTTACTGGCCTTGGAAGATGTTTATAAATTAGCCTACAAGACCCCAGGATCTATTCCAACAGTCTCAAAAAAGGTTGAGAGAAAATATGGGGTCTCATCAGGTATGACGGGTCTCTTTTCTCATTTGATCGCTGTCTCATCTTTGATCTCCCCAGTTGTCTGCTCAAATATCTATTCCAGTGCCCCTGATAGATGGAAAATGGTGAAACACTTACCATAGAGCAAACCACCCTACTTATGGGAGATTTTAATTACTCCTCTATAGATTGGGAATCCTACACAGCCTCAAATCTACAGGAACAGAGATTCCTGGACATCCCAAATACAAACACCCTTGATCAAATAGTGAATACACCCACTGCAGCCTCCAGCATACTGGCCCTTGTGCTTACAGATATGGGAGCACTTTGCACCCCCTTCAGTATCTCGTCCTCCCTGGTAAGGTCCAACCATAAAATTGTCACCTTTGAAATCAAAATCAGTTTGATAATCCTATTAAAAGCAGTAACAGTTAGGAACTGTTTCAAGGCAAATTCCCTGTTAAGTGATGGTTTGTCAAAATTCAGTGCTCCTCCAAACCCCGAGAACACACCAGCCTGTGCTGAATTGCTCTCAGAAACTCTGTACAACTATGTCAATGGATGTATAGAGCCTACTGTGTACCTACCAGAAGTAAGCCCAGAATAGCCCCAGAAACAAACCACTGTGGTAGCATCCCAAATTAAACAGAATATGGAGCAAAATGTAAAAAAATTATAGCAAAAATCAAGAAGGGTGATTCCCATAAAGATAAAAACTCTGTCATCAAAATAAATAGGCAAGTAAGAAGGCTAATTAGGTAAAGCAAAGAGAACTTCAAGGTTAAGATACCCTCCCAGGTGAAACATAAGGCCTTTTAAAGCTGTGTCAGAAACCTCAAGAACAGAACACAGCAATGTGCTGAACTGGTGGTTAATGGTTCCACATTTACCAAGCCTGATGATACAGTGAATCTGTTGGTGGAAAAATTCAGTTCCAACTTTACCCCATTCCCACTCTCAAATATAACTCATCCAACTATAACTAGGGAGCATGTACTGGCTGCACTTTAAGCCAAGAACACTGCCTCAATGTACTGCAATAACATCCCAGGATGCCTCCTGAATAGTCTTAAAATGCGAATTATGAGGACCCCTGGAGTCATTATTTAACCATAGTTTTTAACATGAATGGAGGACTGTGATAGTCATCTCCCTTCATAAGGGAGGACCTTCAACAGATCCTGGAAACTACAGACCCATTAGTCTGACTAGTTTCATTTGCAAAGCCATAGAAAGAATTATAGACATTATCAAAAAGGACATAGGAGACTTCCAGGCACTGGGTCCATCCCAGTCTGGCTTTGTCATACTGGAAAATATTAAGATACAACCAAACACACTAATACTGGGTGATTTCAACTACCCTGCCATTAACTGGGAAAACTACTCCGTACCAACACCTTTGCACAATGGTTCTTGAAATTTATAAATTCCAAAGCCCTGGATCAACTAATCCTTAATCCCACCAAGGGCTCCAATATCCTAGACCTGGTCATTACCAGCATGGGAAATTGATGCTCCACACCTATGGTCACCCCCTCGTTGGTCAGGTCTCACCATAAGCTAATCACCCTTGACATCCACATCTCACTCCCACCCCCCAGTAAGGAAACCTCTGTAAAAAACTTCTCCAAAGCCAACATCATGCTACTCAAGTCAGAAGTGGCAAACTTCATGACACCCATGCAGATGGGAACCAAATGTTCGATTGCTGAATCCTACACTAAGGCACTGTACAAGCACATCCACTTGTGCATGAATTGTGCCATCCCCCTATAGAACCATGACACTCTCCTCCAAAAAAAGGAAGCCAATCTGATGGTCCCTTACCATAAACAAACTTTACAACAAAAGGAAGAAACTATTGCAGAAAAGAGGAAAATCCCAGGATGCAAAAAAAACTCCCTTACCAGCCTCAATAAGAAGCTGAGATCCCTCATAAAATCCTCAAAAGCTAGTTACGAAAATAAAATTGCCAAAGATTCCAAAGACAACCACAAGGCATTCTATAGCTATGTCAAGAATCTAAATGGCAATGCTCAGATCTGCTCTGAGCTATAACAGAATGGCATTAAATATACTGATCCCAAGGATATTGCCAATATCCTGGCAGATCTATTCAGTGCAAACTTCACTCCCTTCTCACCCCCTAAAGGGACCATCTCAATACCGAAAGATTGCCAAATTCCAGTAATAACAGCCACACAGGTAAAAAAACGCACTCTCCAAAGCTAAAAATACAGCATCCATGGGACCAGATGACATCCCAGGCTGTGTACTGCATGAAATACAAAATGAACTGGCACCTCACCCAAGTGTCATGTTTAACCATAGCCTCACCTCAGGCTTTGTGCCCACTGAGTAGTGCACAGCTACAGTTATCCCACTTGACAAGGAGAGATCCACCTTGGATCCCAGGAACTACCACCCCATCAGTCTAATGAGCCTGATCTGCAAGGCCATGGAACGTATTATCATGGGGCTTATAAACTAAGACATTGGCAACCTTCAAACACTGGACCCCACCCAGTTTGGGTTCATGAAGGGCCGATCTTGTCTCCTGAACCTGATTGACTTCTTCAAATCAGTCTCCAGAGCCGTGGACAAGGGTAAGGTGGTCCACACAGCTTATCTGGACCTCACCAAGGCCTTCGACACCACCCCCCACTCTGGAATCATAGATAAACTTACTAAGCTGGGCATTAATCCCTACGTCACTCGATGGGTTGCCAACTGGCTTACTGACAGAACCCACACTGTAAAAGTAGCCGACTCCAAATCCAGCTCCAGACAAGTGACAAGTGGAGTACCTCAGGGTTCAGTCCTGGGACCGCTCTTGTTTGGCATCTACTTCTCTGAAGTACAGGCCAACACTAAGGAACTCTTGCTGACAAAGTTCACAGATGACTGCAAACTGGGAGCCAGTATTGAATCCCCAAATGATGTGGATATTCTACAAAAGGGCCGTACAGAAACCGATGCTTGGTGCCAGAGCCATGGATTCAAGCTCAATGCCAAGAAATGTATAGTTATCCCCTTTGGGAAAAAACATGTACCCATGAATTGCCACATAGGTGGCAGTACACTAAACACTGAAAGTGTGATAAGAGACTTGGGGACACAGGTGGACAGTGGTCTCACCTTCGATAACCACATCGCCACAACAGTCAGGGAATCCTTCTGTGTGGCACACCTCATCACTAAGGGCTTTTCATCCAGAAAAAGGTGGTCATTGTCCCACTGTACTAATCCCTCATTAGACCCATTATAGAATACAATGCCCTGTTTGGTATGTACCTCTCAAGACATCTGCAACAACTGGAAAGGCCGCAGAAATACCTCACTAAAAGAATCACAGGCCTAAAGCAGATGCCCTATGCTGATGGTCTAAAAAAAACCCTCCAGCTATACTCTGTCGCATATCATCTACTCAGAGGCGATCTCTGCTTAACATACAAGGCCATGTCAAACCCAGAGCTGTTGGACATGCTACACTTAAAGAAATCCCACTCCCTCAGAGACACGCTCCAGGGATCTAAACCTTGTCATCACAATGAACAAAACATGCTGGAGGGATAGGTTCCTGACCCAGAGACTCCCCAGACTCTGGAATAGACGGCCCATACATGTCAATCAGAGTGCCTCTTTGGCCCTCTTCAAAAGGAACCTTGATGATAGGATGGGAGATAAGGAATTCACCCTGGGGATCATGTCAGTTGCCCTGCTAGACAGGGGTCTAGGGAAGTGTATACTGTGGGAAGAAATAGCCAGGGAATTGTTATGGCTAGGCTTGTATAGGCCCTAGGGCCGATAGCCTAGTACCAACCTATGAACCTATGCTTACTGAATCCGATGAACTACTTTGAAAATGTCACTAAAGCAATGGATTAGGAGAAAATGGTGCATACTGCCTACCTAGATCTGGCTAAGGCATTTGATAAAACACCATTCAGGCATTGTTAACAAACTTGCAGAACTAGGTATAAACCCTTTTAAAACATGCTGGATAGCTAGCTGGCCCACTGATACAGCTGAGGAAGTTAGAATCGGTGAGGCCACCTTCACAAAGAGGCTGGTCTCCTGTGGGGTCCCCCAGTGCTCTGTGCTAGGCCCACTCCTCTTTGGAATCTACTTCCTGGATGCTAAAGCTAATGTCAAAAGCCTCTGGCTAGACAAGTTTGCAGATGATTGCAAACTTGGAGCAGTCATTGAATCTCCCCAGATGAGACTACCCTTTAGGAAGGTCTAATGCAGACAAATGCTTTGTTCCAAAGCCACAGCTTAAACCTCAATAACAAGAAATGCATTATAGCACATTTTGGGAAGTCTGCCACCCCAGGTAACTGTCACCAGTAAAACACCCTTAAAAGCTGATTCACTAATCAGGGATCTAGGAACTCA
This sequence comes from Protopterus annectens, assembly GCF_019279795.1. Lineage (NCBI taxonomy): Eukaryota > Metazoa > Chordata > Ceratodontiformes > Protopteridae > Protopterus > Protopterus annectens. Next base: position 509,608,270 of record NC_056731.1, read on the forward strand.
TTTAAATAGTAATCTAGCGTTCGACCAACATGTGTTTGAAGGCAGTAAGAAAATTCTTCTGTGTTGCTGAACTTAGAAGGGCATAGCATCCAGGTTCAGAGAGGTCAACATACTACTATACTCTCCTCTCATCAAGCTCTTCATTGTGTGTAATACCCACGTCTGTGTGTACCTGACCAGATACATGCAGCAAATGGAAAGTCTGCAAAGGTTCCTTACAAAAAGAGTACAGGGAGTAAATACAATGTCCTATGCTGATTACCTCAAAGCCCTCTTTACTTGGTATCATACTAACTTCTGAGAGGTGACTTTTGTCTAGCATACAAGACATTGTGTTTTTATGAATTTTTTGCACATCCACAAAACAAACAGCATCAGGACTACTAGATTAAAAGACCTACATTTTGCTTGCAACATAAACAGGACATGGTGGAGTGAGAGAGAGAGATGTTTCTCAGATAATTTCCATTCTCTGAAACAGGCTTCCCATCACCATGAAGCAGTGTTCCTCCCCATCCCTATTTAAGTGGAACTTGGAGCAATGGATGGGTAATCAGAAGTTAACTCCTGGTCTGGCTCCTGTGTCTGTGATGGATAGAGGCAATCAGTAAAATGCCCCCTTTAAATTAAATAGAAATCAAATTTGTGGATCACATTTGGGTTGCACAGCTAGGATTTTAAGGGTCCCAGTAGTCGTTAGCCTGGTATATAACTATGACTCTGTAAATCTTCAGTGCAAAAGCATGTCTCATTCTAGCAATCTGGTCTTTAGAATATTAAATTTTAAAGACTATATGTGGACATTTATTTTACAGTGTGGGTACAGTTTGGATGATTTTGCTGCATCCTTACCTGCAGAGCTAAAGTCTTATGTAAATTAAATGTTTAATTTGATTCGGATTTTAAAACATACTTTGAAATGTGTCCTTGAATGTGCAGATATAGTCTCAAGAAATCCTGCTTCTTCTGTTGTATTAAGACTCTATGCTTGGTTACATAATCATAACTTCTCTGATAACTTAAAAGCCTATATTAAGAATGCATCTTGTTCCGGGCCCCCTTTTACACAGATTCTCAAACAGTGGTATGATAGAAGCAAAGTAGTTCATGGGGTAACTATGATGCTTCATGTACCCATGTTTTCTCCAAACAAGGAGTCTTCCTTCAAGGGGCAAAAGTCCCAGCCAAACAAAAGTCAAGGATCCAAAAGAAAATGGCAGAAAGGATAATTCTTCAAAACCATGGGATGAAAAATTCCTCCACATCCACCAGCACAGTCAGATCTGTTTCCTCTAGTGCTCTATCACATGGTAGAAAGCAGGGGTCATAGAACCAGTGTCTGTGATACATAAATGCAAATGATTTTACTCCAGGATCTTTTTGGTATTAAAAAGGAGCATTCCTGGAGACCTAACCTAAATTTGTCCTTTCTGAACACCTTAGACTCTGTCCTAGCATTGCTTCCAAACAACTGCTTCATGGTGACTCAAGATCGTAAGGAGACTTGTCATATTACTATCTCTTCCAGTTTCAGGAAATATTTGAGATTGCCTGTACCTTTCTTACATTATCAATTTTCTGCATTACCCTTTGGGTTATCTGCTGCGCCTTAAGTGTTTACAAAGTATATGGCCTCAGTGATTGCCTTTTGCAGAACCCTAGATATCCACATTTTCCATATTTAGACAACTTGCTATCTTGTGCAGATTCTGTACCCAGGTGCTTTGAGTTCCTAGACAATGTTGCATCCCTCCTTTCCCATCAGGGCTTCAAACTAAACCTTCAGAACTCCTTCCTTACACTGTTCTCAAGACATTGTTTTCCTGGAGTGTTGGACAGACAAAGTAAAAAGGATGGCTGTCCTGCCAGAAGACAAAGTTCTGACTTATCAAGGCATTTTCATGGATTTCTCTCTTCTAGGTATGGCCTCAGCAAGCGAGTTCCTCAAAATTATAGGCCTCGAGGCATCAGTGATCCTCATGATACCACTAGACAAACTACATGAGAAAACTTTAGTGGTACTTAAAGAATTGTTGGATCCTAGTACCTTCATCCCTTAGATTTTCAGATACTGGTACTGAGATTTATGAAACAGGAATTGCCTTGATGGAGGAATCAACTATCTCAGAATCCAGGACTCCCTGTCTCTCTTCAGACTCCAGTCCAACCTATACAGAAAGAGTCTTCATATTTTGCATGGGGAGTAGTGTCCATAGGAGTTCAAGAACAAGGCTTGTGGGGTCCTCAGGACATTTGAAAGCAAATAAAAATAAAAGAGATGTTGGTTGTGATTCATGCCTTAAAATTCTTTACCACTTGTGGACTTCTGGGCCTCTTCTAGTGGTCACAGACAACACTACCATGATGTGGTACATGAACAAGCTAGGAGCTACAAGGCCATATTCTTTTTACTGTTGGCAGTGATTACCTGGGATCTGGCATTACAGCATTCTCTGACTCTTCAGGCCTCATACATTCCATCAGAGCACAACTCAGTGGCAGACAGACTAAGCAGATTCTAGACAGAAAGATCCATGTAGAGGTCGTCCAGATATAGGGGACACCTCAAGTAGATCTGTTTGCTTCCTTTCAAAACAGACAACTAAAAAAATTTCTGTTCAAAACATCCTTGTGTCCTTGCAGCTATGGCTGGAAGGCAAATGCTCTGTCATTTCCATGGTTGGGAGTCTTCCTGTATGCATTTCCAGTGATTCCCAAAGTACTTCTAAAGATTCGGAAAGAATTACCCAAGATCATTGTGGTAACCCCCTTTTGGCACAGGGAATGTTGCTGCTCTGTTTTAGTGGAACTGGCCAAGGGCAATTGCCAAAAGCTTCCTCACAGACTGGGATCAGCTCAGATGGCATCAGAGTTGAATGGTACACCCCAGGTTAGAGTAATTGCAGCTGGCAGCCTGGATGACTCTAGTTTGATACCTTTTAGGCACTTGTTCCATGAGGATGTGCAACACGTATTTAGGGATGCAAGAAAACCTATAATTTAAATTGTACAATTACAAGTGGAAGAGGTTTTTTAGGTAATACCTAGCCAATAGCAGAGGTACCAAAAGGGTTTTGACCCCTCTAATTTTGAAATGTTTGTGTGAGTTACTTATATGATTTGGCCCATGGATCCCCCTTTCATCTCTTTTTATGGTCAGAGTTTATGAAAGGAATGTTGCACATGAGATCCCCTCAAAAGAAAATTGTTTCTCCCTGGGTTCTCAGCTTTGTTCTTGAAGAATTGGCCTTACCTCCTTTAAAACCTGTCTCCGTCTGTTTTATGGTTCATTACTTGGAAGTCTGTTTTACTCGTTTATCTGACATCTACAAAGACAAGTTTCTGAGCTGCAAGCTCTCATGGTGGGCCAACACTATCTGATTTTTCACAAGGATAGGGTTCTATATGCACTAATCCATCATTCGTGCCTAATGTTCTTTCTGAATGTTAGAAAGTGGTAGATTTAGAGGCAGCAACCTGGCCCTCTGTTCATACCTTCACAAAACACTGCAAACTGGATTAATTTTCAAAGTCCAGAGCAGGCTTTGCTAGAATCATTCTCTAGAGGTTCCTGGATCCCTGTTCTACCACTTCTCAGATAGAGTAGATGTTTTGGACTCTACCCAAAATGCCATTGAAGTAGTGGGAATGATGAATATAGTACAGTTGTGCAAGTCCTACTTACCTGTAACAGTAAATGTTAAAATTCCTTACCACATCAGTGGCAACATCGCCCAGATTGTGCATAGCTGAAATGGGTTTCAATTTCTTTCATTATTTTTTGTTTTTTTATTTATTGCAATCGGCCGTGAATTTATTCTTGCTAGATGTTTATGGCTTCTGGTACTTAACTTTCCATTTTTTGTGGAAGCAAAAACAGCCTGAACACTCACTTCCTGTGACAGCTGAAGGAATCCAGTTCAGGATATGCTCGGCCAATCAGCTGTCAGAGGAAGAGAGATGGAGAGGAGTCTAAGCTTTTAAAAGCTGCAGTACTGGGTTACCTTAGCAAGTAACCCAAAATGCCACAGAGGCAATGAGGAATTCAAACATCTACTGTTACAGCTAAGTAGCTCTTACACAGCTGTACATTTCTAAGCTAGTATTACCAACTAATAAGTTTTGATCCTATTTTGTATTTTCCACCTGAGTACAACCTCTGGGTTATCGGATCTGACTCAGATTTGAGATTGGCCATTTCCAGATGTCTTTAGCCTCTGAGCTCCACCTCTTCTGCCCATAATACCTAGCTCTAGACAGAAGTACCCCAGACCTCATTTGGTGTCTTCCGGGATAGCAGTTTGAGCTCAGGATCCACTGTGGTGTATCCTTTTTGTGTGCCTTCATGCCTTATTTTTCTCCCCTTTTTCCTGTACCGTAGTTTTTTCTTAGTAATAATTTTTTTTTTGTATTTTTCTAGTACAGGGTTAGTTAGTGTAGGTTAGTATTAGTGTAGCATTGTTTCATAGCATTTGCAGTCTTTTACCACATTGTTGTGGGAGGTTATTTCATCCTGTTAGCCAACTTTAAAGTAATAAAGTGTTTTGTATAGTTGTTGCTTGTAGTTGGGTAGTGAGGGTGTTTTTTTAAGTATATTGTGTGGTGTTTTTTTAGTATTATTGATTGATAGTGGATTTATGAAGTGTGTGGTGTGCAGCTGCAAACTCTGTTCCCAAGACTTGCACAATCAGTGAGTCTACTGTCCTGGGGCCACTCACTTGGAGACCCATTGCACCATTTGTGACAGCTTTGGGTCCAGTGCTGTCAATGAAAGGAGGGCCAAGTTGGTCCTGAAGGGTCCTTTGCCACCAAGGATGCTTCCTTCTCCTCCACTCTGGCTAGTAAACTTGAAAAGAGTGATCAGGGTTGAAAAGGAGGGAATTAAGGACCCCACATCATCCAAGAGAGATCGTAAACACACGGCTCCCCTGCTTCTAGCCAGCTGGATGTCTTAGTGCCTTCCTCAGCTCCAGCAACTTGGACGATTAATCCCATGGCATCAACTTTGGGAAAAGCCCCTTCCCCAATGGTCAGTATCCCTAGCTCCTTTTTATCAAGAGGGGTTTGTCAGGCAGGGTTTATCCACCCTTCTCTCCCTCTACACCACAGGAATTTTCTCCGTAGTCTTCACTGTCTTCTTCCCAGATCCAATCCTGTCCATGTCTGTCCCTGTTCGTAGAGCCTTCTACTTGTAGGAGGGCCTCAAAGCTCCCCTTGGTGGCTTTCCCATTTCAGTCAGTTTAATTAGTCAGGAGTTTGAGACTTGCCAGTTTGGAGCAGCTGATGCAGTCTTTTCTGCAGGCCCAGACACAGTTAGCCATGATCCCTTCAGCTTCAGGACCGCTACCCAAGGCTTCAGCTGTGATGAATTTGTTTTCGTCCTTGGGCCTTGTTGCCAGTTGCCTAACTATTTTCGGGGTCAGAACTGACAGCTTGGCCAATTTTGGCTCCCACCCCTGCTTGGCCTTCTCAACTCCAGTGGTCTAGGAGCCAAACTGATCTTGGAGCTGACCTTTTGGGGCTGGGGTTTCTGGGTCAGGTTCAGTGCTTCAGATTTCAGAGTCATCCCACCCACTTGGTGCTTCAACTCTCGATAGTTGGGACCCAGAGTCTAGCATGTCCTTTGAGTCTTTGGATCCCATGGGTGCCTGCTCCAGGCCTGCAGATGGAGTGGCCAGTGCCATCTAACATCCCCTCCCCTTGTCAGCTGTGCTTGTGACTCGCATAAGCCTAGTCTGTGATAGCCCAATCCGACTAGCCACCCTGCACTCAGGGTACCCCATCTCCTTCACTTCTCTCCTGGATTCCTCCATGTAGGAATGTCATGGCACAAAACAGTGCAAGAGGACTCCCTAGATTCCCTACAGAAGTTCCTCACCAAGGATACCGACCTTGAGGAAGGAGATGGGTCCTCGAAATCTTCCTACTACAATGACACCTCTTTTGGTGATCTTATGTAGCTGCTTCACCAGAGTAGGGAGTTGATGAACTGAAGCACCATCTCTGGAGGATTCTGTGTTTTTGGAGACATTCAAGATGGATCCGTCCACATCCTGGGTGGTTCATCTTCTGGATGCATTTAATTGACTTGGTGTCTTCGAAGAAGCTTAAGGAAGGAGATGGGTCCTCAAAATCTTCCTACTACAATGACATCTCTTTTGGTGATCTTATATAGCTGCTTCACCAGAGTAGGGAGTTGATGAACTGAACACCATCTATGGAGGATTCTGTGTTTTTGGAGACATTCAAGATGGATCCGTCCACATCCTGGGTGGTTCCTCTTCTGGATGCATTTATTGACTTGGTGTCTTCAAGGGAGCTCGATGCAGTGGAACCACTTTCTAAAAACTCTGATAAGATCTTGGACACTCCTGATGATTGTCAACATTGGAGTAAAGGTCTCACCTTTGATGCTGTTGTGGTTGCACCTGCCACCAAGAAGGACATCTTGGAAGAGAGTTCATCAGTTTATCCCTGTAATAGAGTCTAGGACATTGGACCTGGTTAGTGCTCCTATGCATTTTTGCACTGAGATCATTAAATTACTTGTCTGAAGAGACACCAGTAAGACATTGTGCCTGAAGTGTCAAGAGTAGTTAAGACACAACAGTCTCAAAAGACACAGTTGTCCTCCTTGCAGTCTTCTGCTAATGTATCCATGAGCCTGCTTTCCAATGCAGTCAATGGCATGTCCAGGGTTGCTGGCACTGGCATTGCTATTTGTGTACTGCTTCAGGGCATCTTTTTTAATGCCCCTTAAGATGGCTTATCACTTTTTGGGCCTAACGTTAAAGACACTTTGATCAGGAAAGAGCAGGATAGAAAGATGCTCTCTGTCATTGAAGTATGTTTTGCTATTCCCCCAAAGAATGTTCTGTAAGAACCAGAAAGAGGAAAAATGTCACATCTTCAGAAAAGTGCCCTTTTCAGGATTGTTCTCTGGAAAGTTCCTCCCACAGCTGAAGGATAACCAGAATGGCAGCTAAGTAAACCAATTTTTGGTTTCTGAGCTTTTGAAGATTTGTTTGTCTTACTATTTATTCACATACATATTTTTAACTGTGCTATAGACATTCATGATTATTACTTTTGTGTACTCTTCTTGTCAGTGCTTATTTCGTAAACATCAAATTCTAAATAAAAGAAATCCTGACAAGGAAGAAAGCCCTATGGACCCCCTCTACTGGGGTGAAAGTCTTATGAGCCCATTTCTTCTCTTCAGGAGGTAAGAGTCAGGTGTTAGAGAGCAGGCCATCTTCTGTTCATGCAGGCCTCCTTTGCTAAATGCCTTCCCCCTTCAGGCAGCAGTAAGTTTGTTCCATATATGCTGCTGTCCTAGGATGTGCCATGTTTGCTGTCACACACATGAATGCCTTCCTGTTTTATGAGCAACATATAGCCACAAAAACTGCATCTTGCAATCATTCAACATTATTATTGGGATCAATACATTTGGGGATCATACCAGCACCTCCAGATGGGTGAGGTCAGCCACTCATTCCCAGCTCTCTCAGCTCTTCCGGGGCCCAACTGTTAAATTCTCGTTATCATGGCCACAGTCAGGGCTTTATCCTTCTATGCCGCAGGGCCATGGCTAGTATTGTATTAATAGTTTTGACAGCTGAGACGAATACAAAAATGACCTTAGTGCTATGTTTGTTTCTGAAAGGTATGCATATATTCCTTTCCAAGCCATCTTGATACACTGACAGTAAATTACAATAATTTTTCTTTTTCTGAAGTGGCAGCTTCACTTGGTTTACTAAAACAGGTAATAGAAGCTGTCTGTTGTTTTATAAGTGCAATGTGCATGTGTAAGAAAATATTTCTAAATAGCCTGTCATAGGGGGCTATCATGTTAATTAGGCCATTTTCAACTCATGCTTTATGTTTCAAGTGAAATTAATGTCAAGTTTCATATTTACCTCATGCCTATTTCAGAGCTGAGTTCTGTGTTGTATGTCGGGTATAGAACTCATGGAATGTTCTGGAAAGTTATTTGTTTTACATTGCCTTTAAAACCAGTGAGCATTAGTCCTGGGTTCAGTTTGCAGACTGCTATTAAGCAACTGGATAGGAGGATAAGAATGAGTGGCATTTTGCTCACTCACCTATACTGAGGACATGGAAAGGGTCTTCAGCAGTGTTGTAACCTGTAGAGGAGAGAACAGACTTCAGCTCTGCTATAAAATACAGAAAAATGCACTGGCAGTTTAACTGCAGATATAATTTGCTGCCTGCCAAGTACCAGACCCTGTTTTGGACAACTGTGTAATTCGTTTTCTACTGGTTAGTTGAGAGGGGTCATCCTATAGGCTGACTTCAGGAGTATTTTGTGAGAGTGTGTGTGTATGTGTGGATGGTATGTTGCCCTAACTACACCACACATGTCCAGGAACATGCAAAGGCTTTGGCTTACAGTGGACTTCAGCAAGGGCATGCCACTTGTTTTTGTTCATAGGCTCATAGGTAGGTACTAAGCTATTGGCCCTAGGGCCTGTATAAGCCTAGCCAAAAAGGTACCCTGACTTTTGACACCCAAGAAAATTATTTTCCTGTGCTGTGTCCCTGTCGAGCAGAGAAACAAAAGTGATCCCCGGGGTGAATTTCCTATCTCCCATACAATCATCAAAATTTTTTCTTGAGTGCTAATGATTAGCTTTGTTTGATATAGATAGGTAGTTTGTTCCAGAGTATGGGAATTCTCTGGGACAGGAATCCAGCATGTTATGTTTATTGTGGTGACAAGGTTTAGGCCCCTAGAGCGTGTAGCTCTGAAGGATTGGGATTTTCTTTAAGTGGAGCATGTCCAACAGCTCTGGGTTTGACATATCTTTGTATGTTAGGCAGAGTAAAGCTGGATTTTTTTGAGACAGTCTACGTACGGCATCTGTTTGAGGCCAGTAATCCTCTTTGTGAGGTATTTCTGCAGCCTTTCTAGTTGTTGTAGATGTCTTGTGAGGTACATACCCAAAGGGGTGTTGTACTCTATAATGGGTCTAATGAGTGACGAGTAGAGAAGAACAATGACCTCTTTTTTTCCTGGATCAGAAACCCTTTGTGATGAGGTGTGCCACGTAGAATGATTTCCTGACTACTGTGGCGATATGATTATCAAAGGAGAGACTACTGTCCACCTGTGTCCCAAGGTCTCTTATCACACTTTTGATGTTAAGTAGACTACCGCCTATGTGGTAGGTCATGGGTGCAGAGTTTTTACCAAAAGGGATGACAATGCAATTTTTGACATTGAGCTTGAGGCCATGGCTTTGACACCAGGCATCTGTCTCAGTGAGGCCCATCTGTAGGATGTCCACATCATTAGGAGTTACGATTATGGCTCCTAGTTTGCAGTCATCTGCAAACTTCATTAGCCAAAGGCCTTCTGTATTAGCCTGTACTTCTAAGATACCAAACAGGAGAGGACCCAGGACTGAACCCTGTGGAACTCCACTTGTCAATGGTCTGAAGTCGGATTTGGAGTCTGCTACTTTCACAGTGTGGGTTCTGTCAGTGAGCCATTTGGCAACCCATCTTTTGACATAGGGATTTATAGCTAGTTTAGTGAGTTAATCTATAATTCCAGAGTGGGGATGGTGTTGAAAGCCTTGGCGAGATCGAGATAGGCTGTGTGAACCACCTTACCCTCATCTATGGCTTTAGTGACCGCTTCAAAGAAGTCTATCAGGTTTAGGAGACATGCTCAGCCTTTTACAATCCCAAACTGGGTGGGGTCCAGAGTTTGGACATTACCAATGTCATTGTTTATAGGTTCCATGATGATACGTTCCATAGCCTTCCAGACCAGGCTTGTCAGACTAATGAGGCAGTAGTTCCAGGGGTCCGTAGTGGCTCCGCCTTTATGGTGTGGGATAACCATTGCACTGCACCATTTAGTGGGCACAAAGCCTGAAGTGAGGCTATGATTGAACATGGTACTTGCGTGTGGTGTCAGTTTGCTCTGTAGTTTGTGTAGAATGCAGCCTGGGATGTTGTCAGGTCCCATGGATGCTGTGTTCTTGGCTTTGGAGAGTGTGGTTTTACCTGTGCAGCTGTGATTATAGGAACTTTGCATTCTTCCGGTATAGAGATGGGCCCTTTAGGGGTGAATGACATAACTCCTCAAAACAGCCTTGCCCCTATTGAAGCCATTGTTCCTGTGGGCTTTCCAAGCTACAGCATGGATTCAATCAAGGGGACATCTGCTGAGGGCATGCATTGCCAGAGCTTTACCCCAAGGAGAAGAGGACTAACAAAGTCCCATCACTCCTTTATTTCCCAGCACCAGTAGACACCCAGGCCATTTTTGTCTGCAGATATATATCACCACTGATGACACTGTATATCATACCTGAGATGTGACAAAGGGGTTCTGCAGAAAAAAACTATAACCCTAACCACTCCATGATGATGGCTTTCCTCAACCTGATGCTTACCGCAGTCAGCACTGTGGCTAGTGAGGCAATGAATGGGTCAGAAGGGTGAGGTGGAACTTGTTGGATGGACAGAGTGGGCCAAAATGAAGTGAGCATTCTCAAATAGAGTGTTGGAGAGGTAGATGGTAGCTTTTTTTTTGTTATCCTGAAAAACAGGAAATATGATGGAATATGCAAAAAATAGTTTTAAGCCAGAAATCTGCTAATCTTTCAGCTTGGTGATAGTATATTTACCAATGTATTATAAAAGGAGTTCAGCTTTCCACTTACTTCATCTAAGCACTGTAGTGCCAGTAATGGAAAAGGAAACTAAGCAGTTGGTATGGAGTTAGAACCTGCAGAACCAAGGCTTCTTCTGAGCCATGTCTGGGAGGCCTTTCCAATGCCCCTAAAGGGTTGCCTGACTGTTCTGCTTTGGAGGCAGTCATCATACACTTGGCTTTTCACCAGGAAACTTTGGAGGCCATCACCTCAGATGCATGGATGTCAAGAGTCATGTCCAGAGGCTACACAATTCCATTTTTATTTCCACCAAAAGAAAATATGAAACACCCTTTGGATGTGTCACTCCATCAGAGAAGGAATGCAGCAATCAAAATCCAAAAGATGTTAGTAAATTGTGACATCCAAGAGATCCCACCAGACCAACATGCATCTCTTGAGAGCTGCTATGGATGATATTTGTGCTGCTACTACTTGGTTGGGTCCACACACCTTTGTGTCTGTTCCAAGTTCTTTCTGGTCCCAAAGAAGAACAAAGACCTCAGGCCAGTTTTGGATTTAAGCAGATTGAATCACTTTGTGAAACAGACCAAGTTCAGATGGTCATAGTGCAGTCCATTCTACCTGACTTGAGGATGGATGACTGGGTGTGCTTGACTGACCTCAAGGATGCTTGCCATCATATAAAGATAGTGAGGCAGTCCAGGAGGTATCAGTGCTTCTGTCTGGGAATCAATCATCATCAGTTTACAGCGCTGCCCTTTTGTCTTATTACTGCCTCTCAGGTGTTCACCAGATGAGTGGCATTTGGGCAAGCCTGGCTCAGGCTGCAGGGTTTCCAGGTCTTCTTTTACCTGGATGATTGGCTTCTAACAGTCTCCACGATGGCATTGCTAGTCATGGTCAGTGGCTCTGTATGCCAGTTGTGCCTTTCTTTGGTCCATGGGAATCACTGTAAACTATCAGAAATCCAGCCTTCAGCCAGTTCAGAATTTGGAGCAATAGGCTGCTAGTTGAACACAGTATCTCCAACTTCAAAACTAGAGGATCTACCCTTCATTCTCAGGCCAGTTCCTTATTGTCTTACAGGAAATCTCTGGCTTTCTTGGTTCACAAACTCTTAAGTCAAATGACTGCAGTAATTTGCGGAGTTCCCCTGGTGAGGTACCACATGAGAATACTGCAGTGGACACTAGCGATGTAATGCTCCTACTTGACTTACTCTATGGAGTTTCCCCATCATATTATCCAAAGTTTGTCAAAATCAAATCTGGTGGTGGTTGAAGTCTCTCCTTATGTCGGCTGAAAGACAGCTTATTCCTCCTCCCCCAAAGGGTATGGTCATGACAGATATCCTCTGTACATTGCAGGACTTTCTCCCCAAGAATGTGATCTCAGTGCAGACAGGCAATATGTCTGTTGTGTAGTGTGTGAAAAAGCAGGGAAAAAACAATTTCATCCTCTTTGTTGGAAGGACATGAGGGTTTGGCAATAGGTGATTTTATCTCAACAGTTTCTGGTAGCAATGCACATCCCAGGGAAATCCTACATCTTAGCAGACAGACTTCGCAGGAACATTCTTCTTCCTCAAAGAGTGGTCACAAAATTTGAGAGTTGGTGCTCAGATTTTTCTGCACTGGGGCATTCTGCACTGCAATCTGTTTGCCTCCCCATCAAACACCAAGTGCAGCAGTTATTATGCCATAGTTACACCATAGGGATAGAAATGCTCTTCTGTATACTTGGCCCCAGAGTCTCTTGTATGTGTGTCCTCCAACTGCTTTGATAATAAAGTTCTTGTAGAGGGCTGCCCATTGCAGAGTGGCTGTGATCCCCATTGCTTCTTTTTGGCCTTGCCAGGTGTGGTTCCCCTTTCTATGGCCTCTTCTGAAGTTCTCTCCTTGGATGCTGCATCACATTCTGGATTGTTCTCGCATTCAGTAGTTTTGGATCTGCCTGACCTTTGGACACTCAGGTTAACCACATGGCTTCTAAAATTCCACTGATGGCAAGATATCCCAAGTTTTCAGACAGAGAGGTCAATATTTTGTCATTTTCTTAGAACTTATCTTCCCACAAAGTCTGTGCTAACAAGTGGAGATGCTTCACCTTTTGGGCTTCTTTTAAAGACCGGGACCCTTTCTCATCACTTTTGAAGGATATCCTTGATTTTCTTCTGACGTGTTTAATTCAAGATCTAGTTATTCCACTATTAAAGTGCAATTGGCAGCTATTTCTAACTTTCGCTTTGACAGAGAAAGTATATCTATGGTGGCATTGAATGTTTCAAAGACTTTTCTCAGGGGAACCTTTTCATGGTGGCCTCCTGTTTGGGGCTCTGTCCCCCTAAGGGATTTGCCTTTTATGCTTCACATTCTTGGTGGACCTCTTTCTGAGCCTTCAGCAATGGTTTCCCTGAAGTTGTTGTCTTGGAAGAATCTTTTCCTGATGGCTGTTACTTTAGCCAGGCATGTGCCAGAGCTGCAGGTGTTATCGTTGGTACCTCCATATTTGAACTTTCATAAAGACAAGTCATCTCCCAGAATGGATCCTGCTTTCTACCTAAGATGCATAATAAAACAGTTTAAATCAGGCATTTGTTTACCAGTGTTTTTTTTCTGAATTTTCAAACAAAGGTGAATATTTGCTTCATTGTCTCAATGTTCATTTTATTTATTTATTTTTATTTATTTATGTAACATTTGTTTACCAGGAAATTCCAACTTGGAGCAAAGCCAATTTTCAGTGGAGGCCGGGGGAGAAATGCTCCATACGCATGTGGGGAGAAATGCTCCAGATGCATGTCTTTGTAACGTGGGAGGAAACCAGAGCACCCAGAGGAAAACCACACAAATGCAGGGAGGGCATGCAGAGTCCACACAGAAGGCACTCCACCTGAGAATCTAACCAGAGAACCTCTTGCTGTGAGGTGACAATGCTACTGCTGCACCACTGCACCATTTATAGGCAACTAAAATTTTATATGGATATATCCTAATCCTTAAAGTCTAATCAATTGTTTATTTCATTTTCGAAGACCTGGTTGGGAAATCCAGTGTCTGTATCTAATCTACTTAAGTGGCTGTCTGAGTGCATTTCATTTGGATACAGTTTGAAAGGGAAGGTTTTGCTTTACAAACCAAAGGGTCACGCTACTAAAGCTATGACTACTTCTTTGACTTTTCTCTTGAGAGCTATTATGGATGACATTTGTGCTGTTGCTACTTGTTTGGGTCCACACACCTTTGTTTCTCACTGCAAGCTGAATATTCGGTCGAGGTTAAGGGCCCCCTTTGTTTCCACCGAATTGCAGAATGTGCTTTTGTAGGACCTCCCTAGTGTGTAATGTGGCCAGGTGGTCTGTTCCACAGATTGAACCAGGATGGAAGACAACATCAGATATGAAAGTTATGTACTTACCATATACTTACCAGAATGATAGATCTGTGTTGTCTGTTTCCATCTGTTTCAACCATCCCTACACCTGCCCTTCTTGTATTGTGTTTCTCTCAGTCCATGAATTTGCTATCAAACAAGACAGATGGTTAAGAGGGATTGTATCCAGCGAATATCAAATTCCATTTTTGGAAATTCCCCCATCCACTCCTTCTCCATTGCCAGCTGTCCTACCCAATCAGGCAAAGGCTACTATGCAAGAGGTTTATTTTCTTCTACAAAAAATAGCTATCTAGGAGGTCCCACAAGACCATATAGGGTTAGGAGTTTATTCACATTTCTTTATGGTTCCCAAAAAAATGCAAAGGACCACCAGCCCATTTTGGACTAAGCTTCCTAAACAACTGTGTCAAAAACACGAGCTTTAACATGGTCTGGATGCAGTTAATTATTCCATGTTTTCAAAAGAATGAATGGATGTGTTCTATAGAACTCTAGGATGCTTACCATCACATAAAAGCAGAGAAGGATTCTGGGAGATTCTGCACTACCATTTAGGAGATAGTCATTACCAATTCAAACCCCTGCCTTTCAGTCTCATCTCAGCTCCCTGGGTATTCACCAAATGCATTGTGGTAGTAGCTGCTGATCTATATCTTCAGAGATTCAAAATATTCCATTATCTATATGACTGGCTCCTGGCCGCCTTTTCCATGGAGTCTCTTCTGCAAACAAGTGGTTACCTGCTCAATCTTTGTACTTCCCTAGGTATTTCAGTAAATCTGGGGAAATCGAACCTGACTCCCACTCATTGTTTAGTCTTTCTGGACTGCCATTTAGACACCAGAATAACTCTGATCTCTCTTCCACAGGTCAGAATTGTCTCACTGAGGGCTGCAATAGAAAATCTTCTGGAGTTTGATCATCCTCTGGCACTGTTAATCTTGATGCTTTTAGGCTTCATGATGTCATTGATTCTGATGGCATAATTTTCTCATTACCATATGAGAATTGTACAATGGTTAAAAGAGTCTCAATGAACTCAGAATAATGATTAACTGTTAGGCTTAGGTCTACATTCACAAATCAAAAAAAAACTTCATCGAACGTCTATTCCATGAACAGTAATTTGTGAACGTCACTTTCATCCAAGAGAGAAATCATCGTAAAAAAAAAATCACCAAAAGGTAATAGTTGGCCAACAACAAGGAAGTACTGCACTGTATAAGGTAAACTAAACAAAACCTTTTAAAATTTGTCCTTTTCCATAGTGTGATCTCGGAGTTGGTATATATAGTTGGGGGGTGGGGGATGCAGCCCCTACCTTTGGTTGTTATTTCCCAGCCATTACCTTTCAATGATATTTTTACGATGATTTCAGTCTTCAATGAAAGTAATGTTTGGGGATTACTTCGGTTCCATCCTTGGAACTGACACAGCCATTACCAAGCTCACGCCAGTCAAAAACTTTCAGCTAAGACCTACCCACAATGCCACTCTCATAGTCAATCCAGATCTCGTTTGCCGCGTTCCTCATCAGATGTGCCAAGCCTACTCTCAGCTAAGTGTTAGCTTTTTTGTGTTTTTTGACTCTGTAGTATTTTGTAAGACAGTTGTTTGTCATCTAAAGTTATATCCTATCTCTACTTTGTTCTTTCCTGACTAAGCCTTACCCACTACCTTGATAGTTCTTTTGTACCATCATTGGTACTACTCCCTCTCTCCCTGCCTTAGTAGGCCCTTCTCTTACTTTTTGGTATTTCTTAGTACGATTGTTGGTACTCTTTCCTGTTATCTGTACAAAAAAAAAAGTGCTTTCTTTCACATCTTGTTGTTAGTTATATAGTTTGTTGTGTGGTTATACTGTGTATTATGGCGGATAAGGCCAAGCTTGGTTTCAAACAATGTGATAAGTGTGGGCATAAGTTGCCCAGTTCTGACGGTCATGCACGGTGTGTTTACTGATTGGACATTGATCACCTTAATGTTTCTTGCGACATTTGTTCTAGCTTCAGCAATCGTACGTTGGCTGAACGCAAGTACAAACTTATCCTTAAGGGTATGCTAAAATCACCCTTTGTGGAGGCTCTTTCTAGGACGGAGGTCTCACTACCTCCTAAGCATAAAGATGTTAAAAGACATAAGGAGAAATAGAGTCTTTTGGTTCTGACATCCCCGTCCTCCTTGGATCTGAATCGACACCAGCCTTCTCCCGCGCAGTCAGCACAGACAACTTCAGCACCAGGGTCCCTCTCTTCTCCCTCGGTGCTGCCTTTGATTTTGACTCAGACTCCTTCCACTGTACTGACCTTGGCACCATCCCCTGCGGTTCCAACTTTGTTTGTGACACAGGCCACGACTACTGTATCTGCATCGGCATCTTCCCCAGCCACGGTGCCAATGTCTTACATGGCTCCTCTGGTAATGACTCAGTTCCAAAGGTTGAGCACCTTCCCAGAACTAGGTATTCTCCTTCTTATGATCCCTTTTTGGGACAGCAATTTAGTCCCTTTCTTGAGAGACCAGACTCCCCATCGTCAGCACCCTTCAGATCTACCAGGAGTCTTTTGGAACAGGATGTAGTGAGGGTTGTGGACCAGCTTCCGGCTGCTAGAGAATTAACCACCCAGACCAGGTCTTCCCTCCCCCTTAGAGTGGAAGCTTTCATGGTGTATTCTCCTGTCTATCCTCCTCCGACCTCCACCCGGGTTTTGGAGACTTTGGTACTGATGGCCATCCCGGTACATACTGTATCAGTGCTGACAGTGGAGGCTTCCCTGTTGGCACCGATTACTCTTGGCACCATGGCTCCTTTGGAACTGGGGCACTATCGGAGCAGTGATTGGACTGTCAGCACTGTGGCACCTAGTTTGGCACCAAATTTTTCTGTGGCGCCGTCTACGGCCAAAGCTATCCCAGAGGCGGGCTCCTTGGGGCAGGGTGTGACCCCATTACCAAGGTCGTCCTTCTCGGTTCCAGGCTCCCATCCCTCCTCGGGTGGGCCTGCTTTCCAGGTGCTGGAGAGGGTCCTTGCTTCAACAGGCTCACAGTTGACACCATTGGCATCAGAACCAGAACCCCCCTGTAGCTTGCAGCTGTCCCATCCTCCTACTCTGGAACTTCGAGCACAGGAGCCACAAGACCTGCCCTTCAAGAGAACCATTTCTCCAGAGTCCTCCTCAGAGGATCCCACTGGGGAGCCACCCCAGAAGAAACTTTGCAAGAGGAAGCATCTTAGTTCCCCTGAGGAATCCATCACTGAAGACACCAATTGCGATGAGGGAGAAGGGTCCCCACAGTCTCTCCCGGAAGACGTCTTATTTGGAGACATTCTCAAGATCCTCAAGCAGGGGGGAGACTGGAAGTCCCCCAACCCTTTGGAGGAATCGCTGTTCTTGCAGGCTTTCCGTGCTCTCCCATCTACTTCCTGGGTGACCCCACCTGCAGATGAGCTCATTTGACTTATTGTGCAGCATGCCTGGAAGTCCCCGGACAACATAGAACCCATCCCCCGGAGGCCAGATAAAATTTTGTCCACCTTGGAAAACCAGCCCAATTGGTCCAAACAACTGGTAGTCGATTCCATGGTTGTGGTGGCGGCCACCAAGAGGGAACTGGTGGAAGATAGTTCCACTGTTCATCCCCCGAACAGGGAGTCTCAGGCTATGGACAGACTGGGGAAGTGGACCTGCGCTTCAGTGACCTTTGCCATACAGTCACTGAATTACCTGGCACACTTTACTCACCTCCAAAGAGACGTAATTTTTGAAATGTCTGCCTCTTTGGTGGAGGTACTGCATGAGGAGGTGAGTGACACAGTTGCTTCTCAGCTAGCTATCTTGGAATCAATCTCGAACTCGTCAATGCACTTGATTTCTCACACTACCGAGAGGGCAGCTCGAGCAGCCACATCAGGCTTTGTTATGAGACAGCATGCTTGGATGTGTTTGTGTGATTTCGTGGACCCCTTTAAATCTTCCTTTGTCAATGCGCCTGTTGACGAATCTTCCCTTTTTGGTCCCAAAGTAAGAGACACACTTTCTCATAGTGAGAAGGATGGAAAGCCTTGTCTGCTGTGGGCATATGTTTTTCCACCCTGAGGTCTTACTCCAGGAATCAGAGGAGAGGAAAATTGTGGTTCAGGAAGTCTCAAGGATCTTTTCGTGACACTCATGATGAGAAATCCCCCTGGGGCAGAGGGTGCAACTCATCTGGAAGACACCCCTTTCAGGGCAGAGGGGGGTCCACATAACCAGGGCACTAGAGGTTCTTTCTTTGACAGACCCTTTACAGCGGCCCGATTGATTTCCTCTGGAAACAGTCAGGGGTCGATTTTCCTTGCACATACAGGCCTGGCAACTCATAACAATGGATGCATGGGTGCAGAGGATAATATCCAGAGGCTATCATATCCCTTTTGACCTCACTCCCAGACCCATAAAATGGATCCTTGATATCCCACCCAGTCAGAGGGAGGTTGCAGCCTTAGAAATCAAAAAGCTGCTAAGAAAAAGAGTCATCCAACCAGTCCCACCAGACCAAAGAGGATCCGGCTTTTACTCAAGGTTCTTTTTAGTGGCAAAAAAGGCAGGGGACTGGTGACCAATCCTGGATCTCAGTTTACTAAACAAATTCATCAAACCTCAAAAATTCCGGATGGTCAGGGTCCAGTCCATTCTCCCCTTTCTGGGGAAGGACAACTGGATGTGCTCCATAGACCTCCAGGATGCATATTACCACATAAAGATGGACAAATGCTCTCGGAGATTTCTCCACTTCTGGCTGGGAGCCAATCATTATCAGTTCAGGGTACTGTCCTTTGGTCTCTTGACAGCCCCCAGAATGTTCACCAAATACATGGCAGTCCTAGTAGCTCATCTCTGACTACAAGGCTTCCAGGTGTTTCCATATCTAGACGATTGGCTCCTTACCACCATGACCAGGAATCTTCACATTCTCAGTCTCTGTTACACTCAATGCCTTGCTCTTCACCTAAGTATCATGATCAACATGGACAAATCACACATGTCTTCAACAAGAGCACTGGAATTCATTGGAGTGGTCTTCAACACAACGTCCTGTCAAGCTTCCCTCCCTCCTCACAGGCTTTCAAAAATAAGAAACCAAATTCAAGCCCTCCTCCCACAGACATTTGTACTAGCACGCCTTGTACTACAACTATTGGGCTCTATGGCAGCAACCATTACCTTGGTATCACTGGCGAGGTTGAACATGAAACTATTGCAGTGGCTCCTTTCATCACAATGGTCAATTTTCACTCACCCACATAACCACATGATACGTCTTACAAATCTTTGCAAGAAACAAATGCTTTGGTGGATGAAGCCAGAATCAAATCTTTGTTGTCGACCATTCTGTCTTCCCCAGCCCTGGGCCACTGTGACCAAGGATGCTTCCCTGTTAAGGTGGTGGGGGGGGTCTTCCAGGGAAAGACAGTCCAAGGCACCTGGTCCCTCATGGTGGCCAATTTGCACATAAATGTCCAGAAATTGAGGGCAGTTCTCTTGGCATTGCAAGCATTCCACACATCCCTTCCTGCCAGGACCATTGCAATTCAATCGGACAACATGTCAGTCGTTTGGTACATCAACAAACAAGGTGGAACCAGGTCTTATCCCCTGTGTCAGGAAGCCATGAGAATTTGGCATTGGGCAATGGCTTCCAACCCCTTTCTCATAACAATGCACATTCCCAGGAGTTCCAATTTTATTTCGGACAATCTGAGCAGAAACATGTTGATGTTTCATGAGTGGTCCCTCAATCCTATAATAGCAGATCAGACATTCCGCCACTGGGGCAGGCCTTGCTGCGACCTGTCTGCTTCTCCCCTAAACAACAAATGCAGAAGCTATTTTGCCCTGATCTCCCCTCAGGGGAGTCACTGAGGGATGCTCTGACACACGATTGTCCCCCTTGTCTACTGTATGCCTTTCCCCTGTTTCCCCTCATCCCAAAATTCCTTCAGAAAGCTCAAAGGTTGAGAAGCAGAGTGATCCTCATTGCCCCTTATTGGCCCTGTCAAGTCTGGTTCCCTTTCCTATGGCCTCACCTGATTCACAGCCCATGGATCCTGGATCAATCCCAAGGTCTGCTGTCTCATCCTCAGGGACTGATTCACCCCAATCTCCACAACCTCACGTTCACAGCTTGGTTTCTCCACTTCCAATGATTGCCAGGTAACCTGATATTTCATCCCCTGTTCGCTAGATCCTTCTGGCTTTGCACAAACCTTCCACCTGAAAACTTTATTCCATTAAGTGGACTAGGTTCTCTAGATGGGCCAAAGAACATAACATAGACTCCTTTTCCATGCCTGTTCAGAAGAACTTACAATATCTCACTACCCTGTTGTATGCAGGAGCTTCCACATCAACAATTGCAGTGCATTTAGCAGCTATTGCAAATTTTCACAATGGAATTGACAATTCATCTATGTCACACCGACTGTGCAAAACCTTCATGAAAGGAGTATTACATATTAAACCTCCTGTCAAGGCTCCTATAGAGCCATGGGACTTGACTTTGGTGCTTCAGTTGTTAACAAGTTCTCCCTTTGAGCCTTCTAATTCCTGTGATATAACATTTTTATCTTGGAAAACTCTACTTCTAGTGGCCATTATCTCAGCGAGAAGAGTATCTGAGTTGCAGGCCTTGAGTGTCGAGACCTTACTTGATTTTTCATAGGGAAAGAGTGTCCCTACATACTGACCCCTCCTTTTTGCCCAAGGTCAATTCTGTTTTTTCCATTAATCATTCTGTTGACCTACCGGTTTTCTTTCCTCACCATTCAAATAATGGGGAATACCATTTGCATACCCTCGATGTTCATAGACAACTTAGTTTCTACTTGGACAAAACTAAATCTTTCAGAAAAACGGATCGTTTGTGGCCTTTGCAGGACCCAGATTGGGTAAGCCTGTTTCCAAAATTACATTATCTTCCTGGCTCAGAAACGCCATTACTTTCATCTACCATCAGAACAAAGTGCCCTTACCTTCCAAAATAAAAGGCTCACTCTACTAGATCAATGGCTACTTCAGTGGCTTTTCATTCCAGAGACTCTATGGATGATATCTGCACAGCAGCCACTTGAGCAAGACCTCATACCTTTATCACTCATTACAAATTGGATTTGGCCCCCAGGGGATGAGGATCTTTTGATTCTGTGGTGCTCAGTAATGTCCTTCCTTAGGGCCACCCAGGACTTAAGTAGCTGGGGACTCGGTCCTAACAGTAAGGAATAAATAAAGATTTACAATATCAGATAAAGTAGTTATGTCTTACCGTAATGTTCCATCTGCATTGTAGATCTTTATTCATTCATTACTTCCTGCCCTCCTTCCCCCTGCCTGGACTCCTGATGGACTTTAGGATTTCCTTACTAGTTAGGGTATCTGCTCAGACAGGGCCTCCTACTATCACTGTTATTACTTCTATACTATAATGGCAGGCAAGCTCGATCTGAAGAGACTATGAGAGGGTCATTGTGGGTAGGTCTTAGTTGAGAGTTTTTGGATGGTGTGAGCTTGGTAACAGCTGTGTCAGTTCTGAGAATGAAGTCCTAACAGTAATGAATGAATAAAGCTCTACAACACAGATGGAACGTTATGGTAAGACATAACTTCTTTTTCCCAGTTAGCCACCCTACATTCTGTAGTTAACTCTTCCTTGAGGCTCATCGTGCATGCAGCCAAAGGAACAAGCAGAGCAGCGGGTTCAGACATCTCTATGAGAAGGCATGCCTGGATGCACCTGTGTGATTTTGTGGAGCCTTTTAAGTTATTGTTTGTCAATGCATCATTTGACTGCACTTTACTTTTTGGTCCTAAAGTCAAAGATACGCTATCCAGGTGTGAGAAAGAAGGTAAGACTCTTTCTGCCATGGGCATATGTTTTTTAGCTCCTCAGAAACCTTATCCTAAAGATCAGAGAGGCAGTGGAAAAATGTGGTTCAAGAAGTCTCAAAGGTCCTATCAAAGCACACGTGGATAGTTTCTCCCAGAGGCAGAGGGGGAACAATAATGGAAGATGCCGCCCTTGCGACAGAGGAGGTCTGCAGAACCAAGGGTCCTAGGAGTCTTTCTTTGGGAAAACCTTTCAGTGCTCCTGAAAGGAGAACTGATTGTCCACCACTGGAGGCAATTGAGGGTTGATTATCCCTGCCCTGGAGATCCTGAAAAAAGATAACTTCTGATATGTGGGTGCAGAGGATAATATCCAGGCGTTATCACATTCCCTTTTCTTAACAGCCCCCTCACATCAAGAAAATCCCAGACATTCTACCCAGTGAAAGGGATCAGGCAGTCATTCAAATCCAAGGACTGCTAGAAAAAGAGTCATCCAAGGGTTCACCCAAGATCAGAGAGGATTCGGAACTTACTTAAGGTTCTCTTTGGTTTCAAAGAAAACAGAGGACTGGAGACCAATCTTGGATCTCAGCAGATTGAACAAGTGCAAGTTCTGAATGGTCATGTTACACTCCATGCTTTCATTTCTGAAACAGGATGACTGGATATGATGTTTCACTAAATTCCTATAACAGATAGGTGCATGCTCTGCATTATGGTCCTTTGGCTATAAAAGCACATTTCAAACAGCTAGACACATCATGCTCTGGACTCAGACAAAAAAAAAAAAAAACACAAGTTATGTTAATCTGTGTGTAGCATCTGCTTCCTGTACTTAAACTAATTATTGACCTTAGAGCTAGACATCTGAAGTATAATTATAGCAGCAACAGTAGTAAACAAACATAAGGATTTTTTCCCCAAATGGGTACTTATCCTAAAACTCTGTTAGCACGCTGGTCCAACACAATAATGATGCAACCAGACATTCAGGAAGTTTATGTGAACTGTGGCGAGAAAAATCTGAAGATGGCATCAGCCAATATTCTTTTATGGCACTTGCATCCTAACATCATTGGAGAAGGGAGTCCTCCAGGACAGGAGCGGGAAGGGTGGAAAGCTCTGGAAAATCAGGTTGTTTATACACTTCTGAAGGAAGGAAGCTCAAGAGTCAGTACTACAACAGTGACTTAAAAAGAACACTAGCATGCATTCATGGCACACTCCTGATGAGTTATCACTGTATCTACAATGCGGCATGATTAGGGAAGAATGTTGTGTCATATGCCATAGGGGGTGTCCAGCCTCTAAAATGACACACAAAGGTCTTACAGGAGCCAATCCATATTGTGGTCAATTAACCTGCTGTGACAAAACTCAAATTGTTTTAAAACATCACCAGTAAGAATGTTCGCAACAGCTGCAGTGACACTATGATGACACTTCCACTGTGAGGATGTCACATCCACTTCTGTGACTTATATTAAAGGTATAGATACACCATAATCACAAACTTTAACATACAGTTAATCTAATTATAAAGCATTAGAAGACAGACTGGCCTTGCATGCATTGCCCTCTCTGTCCTCTGTGTATGAGCCAAATATCCAGTCACACTAATATCTAATGCAGAGCAGCAAGTTGCCACCTAGTGCACTTTTTGTGGATCCACAATAGTCTGTTTGACGGCTGCACTAGATATCTACTGCTGATATTTATCAAAAATCATCCATACAACTGATGACAAGACTGGCATGGCCTCTGAGCAGACTGTGTAGATGCAGAAGTTGTTGCAGACTTGGCTACGGCAGTACCAGAGGCATTACCTGCCCTGCTGGCAACAAACAAATCAAAATCCACAGGTGCTGAGACCAGACTATATTCTGTCGATTAACCTTTAGAGACCTCTGTCTGTGTTGCTATGTCAAATACAGACATTGCCCCATAACATGCTAGCAGTGTATATCCACCATACCTGGCTGTGCTACCACATGACTCATAAACTTATCCAAAAAGTCATGGTCATGCTGTGTAGCTGATGGTGATGTTACTGCAGACACAGTGCAATGCCTACACATATATAAAGCACATCCACGTGAGTAGTCCCCATTACTGATGCAAAAAAAAAAAAAACACCCCAAAGAACAAACTAACCTGATCTTCAAGAAACATCTATATCAGTGCCACTGAAAACAGCTGAAATTGAAACATCATATCATCATCAACAACAACCCCCTTTTTCCATATTTGCATGGGTTTTGGGTGTTGCAGCAACTATCGCAATTTCTTTCATTCACTGCCACTCTCCTACCTCTTTATACAGTCATGCCCAACCATCACAGGACTTCTCCTTCACAATCTGTACATATCTTGGCTGGAAGTCTCCTCTTTCCCTCTTGCAGGACATAACTATAGCAGTAGATGTCCAACGGATAACTGTTGCTGTATTATTAACTGATGGGATTTCCTAACAAGGATAAACATTTCGCTGGCCAATATACCAAAGCCTGGGTGCACTCCCCTCATGCTCTGTGTCTGATGTATGACCTCAACCCAATGGAGCCAGGTGTACATAAAGGATGTATGGATGAAAGTTATCTCAGGACTTTTCAGACCCCTACAAGGAACTGAAGCAGACATAGAGGCAACTGTTTACATATGTACAAGTCAAAGGAAAGGTGGAAAAAATAAAGAATCCACTTCAGCCCAACAAAAAGAACAAAAGAAGAGGGAAGGACGGGAAGATGTAAAAGACCATGCAGCTGTTTTAAGAATAAATCTAAAATCCAGAGTCATGAAGAAAGCCCTGAGGAAGCAGCAGCTCTAGTAGAGTTTGCCTTAGCTAGAGCTATAATCTGCTTACTTGTGCATTCAGTTAGAAACAGGTTGTTTGGAAACAGAAGAACCCAAGATTTTCTTCCAGAAAAGAAACATAAAGGTGATTCAATTTCCTGACAGACTTGGATTTCTCCAAGTAAAACCTGCGCTACCTATGCATATCTAGGAATGGGTTCAGGCACCTAGGCAGTGAGACATTTCCCTGTGGTACATTTGACTGGGGACACGTGGCTGAAGTGACATTCAGCTGCAGAGAAATATGGCTGTTTGCAAATTCTCTGTGGGCAAAGAAAAGCATACCCTGCCATGCTCACAGCTTTAATAACCAGATGAATGGTGGCAGAAGAAGTAATGAGTGTTGTGCTCAGTGCACAGTACATACTTATGTAACTACAACGCATAGAAGTGTGCTACAGCATGGAGGAAATCCTGCAGGATACTATAGTCACATTTATGCTCTGGTATGTGTTTCAGGTAATGTTCCCCAGACTCTGTGAAGGGGGTAGTTGTACACACACTCCAATTATAAAGGCACTGCCCATTGTGCACTGCATTTTTACAGCCATTGACATGCCCTCTGGTCAGCCTGCTGCTGCCTGCCATATTGCCTGCTGTCTCATGTTCCCTTGGGGATCATGGACATTGTTTTCCCCTTGTGCATTTGGTTACTGAAGTTGTGGGCATGGCAGCATATGCTTCAGTTTGCCCACAGGGAATTCGCAAACAGCCATATTTCTCTGCAGCTGAATGTCACTTCAGCCATGTGTTCCCAGTCAAATATACCACAGGGAAATGTCTCGCTGCCTAGGCGCCTGAACCCGCTAATTACATATGGGACAGTCCTGGGAAGGTGGCAACTTATGGAACTTGAATGATGTTGAAGCCTGCACTGATTTGTCTTTCCCCCTAGTGTGTTGCTCAAGTAACAGAACAGAGCAACAAGTCAATTCTACATAAAAAAAAAGAAAACTTCTTTGCAGTGTTGAAAAAATGCTAGCAGTGTCCCCAGTGGTGCAATTAATCATGCTAGAACAGCTTCACTCAGTTTCTTCCCCCTATAGCTTGGTCAATGTGCTGCAGTCAATGGGAGCACTTACAACATCTGATCCTCATATTAGCATAATATGCTAATATAGGTTCCCTGATTGTCACTCATGGCAACAGAGAGAAAAAGCTTTATAAATCATTCTCTGTGAAAATTGTGTATCAGGAGTGGACTTGGTGTTCTGCAGACTGTTTAAAAGATTATGTGTATTTATTTATTTAACATTTGTTTACCAGGAAAGTCCAACTTGGAACAAAGCCAATATTCAGATGAGGCCCGGGGAGAAATGCTCTGGATGCATGTCTTTGTAATGTGGGAGGAAATCGGAACACTCTGAGGAAACCCACACAAACGCAGGGAGGACACGCAGTCTCTGCACATAAGGCACCCCAGCTGAGAATTGAACTGGACAACCTCTTGCTGTGAAGCAACAACACAACTGTACCATCCAACCTTATATATGATGATAGGATCATAGGAATTGAATGGCAAGTAAATCTAAAGGCCTTGCAAAATACCACTCACATGAGGCACCCTTTACTTCCAGGAGGTAAAGAGATGTCAGGCCAGGTATGATGTCTACCCATCCAACTGTCAAGGTTATTCTTGAAGGGGACAACAGTATCACTTTGCTTCACATAGAGGGACAATTTGTTCAAGAGCTGGGAGATCTATTGAATAATTAATTGAATAATTAATCTATCCCTCCAATGTGCTTTATTTATATGTTGGAGGTTCATATCCTAGGTTTGTGTATCCATTCATCCTGTGAGGGTATAAGGCATACATTAGGGTGAGGTCTTTGATGTCTTAGAATGCCAGGCATAGCTCTCCACACAGGAATATGTAAGGGTCAGAGCTGAGTGGCAAGGCACCAAGTATGGGTAGTCAATGATTTTTAGGCCAATATTCTTCATCACACACAGTATGGCTGGCTAGGTTCATGCTGAAAGGGACATTGTGTTCAATAACTGGTGTAATTATGACAGTGTACAGAGGAACAGTAACATCTCTTAAGGGCACTATGCATGATGTTGCTCCTTCAGAGCTCTGACAACTGAGTTTTATGAATTTTATGAACCATGTTATTGCCAGGACCTAGGATGAACAACATTTTCCCTTTTTAATGACCTGTGTTGTGAATGCCAGCATAGTTTTCTACAATAACTAGAGCTACGAGTATTTGTTTGCAGCCCTACCACCAGTGTCCAATGATCCAAAAATTACAATGTTATAACTGTATCTTAACAGATCAAGTCATACAGTCAGCAAATGCCAAAACAGTTTTTGTACAAGCAGCGGTTTGAGAAGCATAGTGAATAAACTTTCTAACTATGAAGTGCCTGCACGAAAGATTTTAGATCCGCACCATAACTTTCTAGGTGCACCACATGGACGGGGAAGTCTGTTGAAATCTTTGTCTGATACTGCATCCCATTTGTCAAGCAATAACAGTAGGGGGAGATCATGATCCTGAAGCAATATCATCCAGCAAAACATATTTCCTAAAAGTATACCACCAAGAGCCAGTAATACTACAGAGTCATAATTTAAGCAAGCCGATAGTATCCTTTCCTGAACTCCAGAATAAATTTGATTATTTATTATTATCAGAGCAACTCCTGATGAATGAGTGCAAACTGCCTGTTTTTTATCACAGCACAGGGTGTCAGTTTCTTTTTCTTCCACTGTAAAACTTCATGTTGATACACGATTCCATAGACACTATATGTCTCCTTCCTTTCTTTCTCTTACAAAAGAAAAAAAACATTATATATGTATACAAATGTTAAGCATAATCCAACAATAGCAAAGGGATGGGAAAAATAGCAAATGGATTATATATTATTATCAGAGCTACTCCTGATGAATGAGTGCGAGTTTTGTGTATCCAATGCTATGAAGGAAGCGATCATAAGCAGAACTAAAATATGAATCAAAAATCTGGATATTCTGTAAAAATCTGGACAGTAGAGAGCTATGCCTTCTGACTACTTGGAACATCATGCTTCTACATATGATCACCAGTTTCTGAAGTATTAAAGAAATAAGCTTTCACAACAAATGAACAACCAAAAAGGGAAGCCAAGGAAATTCTGCAACAATAAATATTTTTAAGCATTTTTGTCCCTTTACTTTAATACAGAACTTCTTCAGAAAATAAATAAGTGGAGCTACCAAACCTACTTGCTTTTAACCAACTCACAATTGCTTACAACATCTTACACCAAGCAGACGCCTGTCCAGCACTAATGAACCTAGTACAGCCTTATAACACAACCCATTCCTTCCTCTCATCCAACAAATTATTTCTAAAATCTAAGAACTCCTGCAGCACTTTTGGTGACTTTTTATTTGCAAATCAAATTGCAAAAATTTGGAACAGCATTCCCCAATATATTATAAATTCTCCTACTTCCTCCAAATTCAAACTCCTTCTAAAAGAACATTTAAACAAGAGTTGGGTTTGCTCCTGTATTACCCCTGGGTAACTTTATCTCTTTTCACTTTGCCTTAACTGATACAGTTTGTCAATTCTCCTCCTACGTTCTCTCTCCCTACTCTGCATATTACCTAATATTAATCTTCTACTAAATCTCTTCTTCCACTACCACATTTTGCACCTTAAACTCTCTGCTGAAGAAGCATAGCTTGCATTTACCATAGTTGGTATCACTTTAGAAATCTGTATACATTGTAACTGAGTCAACTTGTTTTCAGTCCTATCATAATGCTTAATGTCTAATTTTTTTTAATTGCTGTTTAATCTGTATATTGAAATATCTGTAGACTTATTACTATTTTTTCATCTGTTATGAAATTCTGTTGTATTCTTGGGGCTTTTCCCCTCAGGACTCTGCTGAAAATGGGCCATTGGCCCAGTCGGACTATCCCGGTGAACAAATGTAAATAAAAAAAATTAGGTTCACCCTTAAATTCCACCATCTTTCACAATAGATTCATGATGTCAGTGCTTCTTGTGAGCATGCCCTCTCATCAGAACACCCTCTGGTGCAGACAGTGAGTTGGTATCCCTGTCCCCATACTACCCTAGACTCAGCTGAAAGCTGTTTACCAGACAGGAATCAACCTTCTCCTCTCTTGAGAGACTGAACACTTGCAAGAGCTGTTTGATTCTCTTGCCCCCTTGTTCTGATGGAGAGATGAAATGTCAGCAAGCAAAGGAGCATAGTAGTGCTGAAATTGAATTCATCTTCAAGTCTTGGTGAATACCTTTGTGAGGTGGACCCTGTTTTTCACAAAATCTCACCAAGGCGACGCAGATATATAATTATATACCATATAACATGGACAGAAGTAAATCAAAAATAAAAAAAAAGATAGCTGGGTGCACAAGACCCAGGATAAAAAAGTGCCCAATCCTGGTAGCCGCACTGGTGCCAGGACTGGAAAAAATGACAGTGTAGAATCCTCAAAATATGGAAATAGTCCTACAATGGGGTTAGGCCAGGCTCAGGGGGAGGATGGCCCCCCTGTTATAGAAGGAAGTAGTAGTCCACAAAAATTGATTGGCCAAAGAAGAGCCATAAAGACGACAGAGTGGACTATTGAGGATAAGAAATAAATTATGTATTGTTACTATTATGTAAAAAACCCAGCATTTCCAGACACAAGATATACAAAATGATTAAGAGAGAAATTAGAGGAAAGTAAAATACTTCCACAGGAAAAACTGTCACAAGCGTCAAATAAAAAGTTGTTTTCATTAATACAACAGATATTTGAACAACAGTATATAGATCAAGAAACTTTGATCTCTTTGGAAAAAGAAGCCTTTGAGAAAGTGAGAAAATATAAACAAAACCTAGAGATATTTGAAAAATAAAAAAAAGAAATATGGACATGGGAAAGAAAGAGAGATTTGATATGGTACAATATTTATGCAAATGAGAATGCCAAGTTAACTAATATACAGAAGGCAGTTTCAAAGATATTCGAAGAAAAATACAAGCATAGGCATCCAGATATGGAAAATTTCACAATAAAAAGACTAAAGGCACAAGGATTTAATGTAGAAAAGACGATTAGTAAAGTAGAAGTTAAAGAAATAGAAGTTGAAGTTATGGAGTACCTGCGAAGTGAAGGATTTAATATAGAAGTTCTAAAACGGACTACATCACAGCATGATGGAGTGAGTCCCCAGAATAAGGACAAGCAAGAAGATCAGGAGACATGTGAAGAAGAAATATGGACGGGGGAAAGGAAAAGAGATTTAATATGGTGTAATATTTATGCAAAGGAGAAAGCAAAACTAACTAATACAAAAAGAGCAGCACCAAAGATATTTGAAGAAAAATATAGGCAAAGGAATCTGGATATGGAAAACTTTACAATACAAAAAATAAGAAGACTAAGAGGAAAAGTAGAAAAAGAGATTAGTAATGGAGAAGTCAACGAAATAGAAATTGAGGTAATGGAACAGCTGCAAAGAGAAGGATTCAGTGTAGAAAATCACATGCAGAAAGCACCACAACAGGATAGAGCAATGGATATCCAAATTAAGGAGAAACCAGTGGAACAGGAAGCAACAGGTCAGGTGCCATATCAAGATATTTTGGAACATTCCACAGGAAACCACTATAAAAGTTCACTAGACGCTAGACAGGAAGGAAAGGAACAGGACACTGTGAAAACTCTGATGCAGTCGATGTTGAGGACTGATAGGCCAGTGAGTTTCCATATGACAGAACAACAGATGACACAGGATGAAATTGAAGAGAATGTGCCAAAAGAAGATTTTATAGAAATTTCTATAGAATGCCTGCAGGAAATGGAAAACAAGGGATGTGCCCTCAGTATGCAAGAAAAGGAGTTAAGAGAAGCGTTACTTGATTTAATAGACAAAGACAGGTATATCAAGATCAATGAGAGAAATAGACTGCAGAAAGGTTAATAAAACCCCAAAAGTCAAGCTTGATAAAATAAATGAACACAGTAATTAGGACTGTTCATAGAGATCCATGTGATATAACAGAATATATTAATGTGCTGCTAAATTAATAACTGATAAAGTTCTACCACAGGAACATAGGGTAGCGAGGGAAAAGGGGGAGGGCGAAAGTGAATACCATCATGGAAATATCGAATAGAGAAAACTATAAAGCAGCTAAGACAAGAAGTGTCATTGTTAGAAGATTATAGAAGAGGGAACAGATCAACAAAAATATTAAGAAAGATAGATGTAATAAAAGCAATGCACAGTACTAGAACAGACCAGCATCTATTATGTACTATTGGAGATAACAAACTAAAAATTTCAAAACAGGCAGAAAGACTCAGAAGATACGAAGTTAAATATAAGGGAAAAGCACATAATAAGCAATTTACTGATGACCCAAAAAAGTTTTATAGAGAATTGGGAAATAAGGTAAAAGGAATTGATAGACCGCCAAAAAGAGGAAGTAGATACTTTTTGGAGAAGTATCTATGAAGATCCTGTGGAACATAACAAAGATGCTAAATGGGTAGAAGAAGTAAAAGAAAGAATAAGACGTTTAAAGGTACAGGATATGAAATGGGATGAAATAACAGCCAGAGAGATTGAAACAAATTTGAGAAAAGCCTCGAATTGTAAAACCCCAGGCCCAGATGCAGTACCTAACTTTTAGCTTAAAGTATTAACTTCTTTACATGAGGATCTAGCCATGAGTAAGAACTATTTATATGCACACCCCAAACAGACGCCACATTGGTTAACAACAGGAAAAACAATGCTCTTACTTAAGAGTGAACCCGCAAGCTACCCTAAAAATTATAGACCAATAACTTGTCTTCTGACGATGTATAAACTATACACGGGGACTGACGCAGACCGAGTTTATAGACATTTAGAAGAAAACTCAATTATGGCAGTAGACAAAAGGGCAATAAAAGAAAGTCATATGGAACAAAGAATCATTTGTTGTTAAATAAAATTATAGTGGAGAAATGTAAGAAAGGGAAGAATCTAATTATGGCATGGATTGACTATAAAAAAGCATTTGATAGTATCCCACATTCATGGATAAAAGAGTGCTTAAAAATGTATAAGGTACATCCTACACTGATTGATTACATTACAGTAACCATGAAACATTAGCAGACCACTTTGCAATTAAGCCATGATAAAGGACAGATTATTATCCCAGGGATAAAAATCCAAAAGGGGATATTCCAGGGTGACTCCCTGTCACCATTGCTATTTTGCCTTGCCATTAATCCATTAAGCTGTTTACTTAACAGCTTAGGTCATGGTTACAATTTTGCTCCTAGAAAACAACAAAGTCTAGTGACTTCTCATCTTCTCTTTGTTGATGATTTAAAACTGTATAGCTCATCAGATGAGGAACTGAAAGCACAGTTGCAGGTTGACAAAACTTTTTCAGATGATATTGGAATGTCATTCGGTCGTGATAAATGTGCAAAAGCAACCTTTAAGAAAGGAAAACTGCAGCAACAGGAAAATATCAGTTTGGGGCAAGAATGTGATATAAAAGAGCTTGAGCAAGAGGGAGTGTATAAATACTTGGGAATTGATTAAGGATCAGCAATAAAACATGAACAAATGTGAATAAAGCTTAGTAAGGAATACTTTAGAAGACTTAAATTGATCCTGAAAACAGCATTGACATCTAGGAACAAGATCCAAGCGATAAATCAATTTGCTCTTCCCGTCCTAACTTATAGTTTTGGAGTGCTTGATTGGCCCCAAAAAGTGTTGGGTAGATTGGATATTAAAACAAGAAGGATGCTTCATGCTCACCAAATGATTTATAAAAATCAGTGTATACCAAGATTATATATTCCCCGTTCTGAAAGAGGTATGGGCCTCCTTGAACTTGATTACATGTATAGAGCTGCAGTTGTGGGACTCCACACATATTTACTGACCTCACAAGATCCAAATGTAGCGAAAGTTTTGAAACATTTGGAGAATAAGTCTAAGATGTCATCTCTGCTTAATGTAGCAGAAGCATATCAGCATCAAGCAGGAATGGAAATCAAAGCAGAAGTGGATAAAAATCAGGCAGCAACTGAATGCGCTAAAAAACAAAAGAAAGAATATAAGGTGTAGGACCAGATGAGAAGGCAATAAATGTGGAGAAAACATTAATATAGTTGCAAGTATAGAAAACTTCTAGAAGAGCCTCATGTTGATCAAGAACGAACGCAGGAATGGTTAAGGAGAGGCAAATTCACATAAAAAAAATAAAAGGTTAATATTGGCAGTGGGTTACGTACATGCTGGTTTACAAAGTCCATTGAACATGTGGGAGAAACAGATATATGTAGGTTTTGCAAAACTGAATTGGAAGAAGTCACACAGCTTGTTGCTGGTTGTGATGCACTAATGGCAGAGAGACTGTACACTGAAAGGCATAATAATGTGGCGAGACTGTTAGACTGGAGATTGTGCAAACATTATGGTATCGAAGTGGCTGAAAAACACTGGAAACATGAGCCACAAAGAATCAGAAAATGATGAAGTTTATATCATATGGGATCACCCAATACCAACAGTTCAAAAGATAGATGCTAGAAAACCAGATATAGTGGTCCAAGAAAAGAAGACAAAAGTAGCATTGATCATTGAAATCACCACCCTCGGTGACTACAGTGTCTTACATACAGAGAGACACAAAGTCATAAAATATGTTATCTGCAGGCAGAAACAAGAGTCACATGTAAGAAAGATACCCAGACAGTTCCAGTAGTAGTAGGAGCAAATGGTCTTATAAAAAAGAATTTACAATCGTATTTAGATATGTTACCAATTCCTGTAACACTGTACGAATTGCAGAAGGTGTCATTACTGGGCACATTGCGGGTGCTGTGAAGAGCACTTTTGTCTAACATCAAAGAGTGAAACAATACTAATTTCATGAACTTTAATCATACTTTGACTTAGGAATGGGGTCCATTCCCATCATGGTATTAGAAACCCAAAAGACTTGGAGAAATTAAAAACAGACAGTGAGTTGGTATCCCTGTTCCCATACTACCCTAGACTCAGCTGAAAGCTGTTTACCAGACAGGAATCAACCTTCTCCTCTCTTGAGAGATTGAACACTTGCAAGAGCTGTTTGATTCTCTTGCCCCCTCACCCACAGAAGCAACTTTCATTTGAGATTTATTTCATTTTTCAGAACTAAAGTGAATGTATTTTTTAATTCTCTAAGATATTAAAAAGCATTTTTTTATATTTGCAAAGCTCTGTTTTGGTGGTGGTGGTGGTTGGTGGGTTGAGGAACCTTTCAAGAACATACCCACAGCACTTACAACAACTAGTTATCAGAAATTGCCTGATCATCTCTTTCAGTGTTCAGTCAACGTATCAGTTATATCGTGTACAGGTGAGACTTCACATTCAGTTTCTGCTATTTATTTCACCAGAGTTTCAAGACAGAATGCCTTTATTTTTTAACCTAAATTTAGTACTGAACAAAACAATCATCCAATCATTTTGCACTGTTCTTGCATAGTGGTACAAAATATGAGTGTGTGTGTATATATATATGTATATATATATATATATATATATATATATATATATATATATATATATATATATATATATATATATATATACACTGAGAATATATATATATATATATCTATATATATATATATCTACATATCTACAGCGAGAGAGAGAGAGAGAGATAGAGAGACAGACTATGCGCGTGTATGTGTATCTGTGTCAGAGAGAGAGAGACAGAGGCAGAGACAGAGACTAGAGTGTGTGTATACATAGTACACTATGAGTGTGCATTCTACATCCAAGTTAAATTATTTATCTTAATGTATGCTACATACAATAAATGTGACAAAGTAATCTTTATTAATTCATATTATGAAAACGTATTCAGCTATCTGGTTCATGAGCCAACCAGACTGAGTTTTAACAATGTTCATGTATAGTATTGGTGAAACATCTGACATTTGAAAGAATGTGTAGGAAAATATGTACAAATAATGCATTTAAACTCTTCTGCAACTAAAACAAAGGATTACAATGAGTTCAGTCTATGTCTTGATACTGACTCCTTTGTATAGTCCCTTGACATTGTTTTTATAACTTGGTTGCAAAACCTATTAGACCACCTCCAAGATGAATGTTTCTCCTTGATGAACAGGTGTAGCTTCTCTGACTAAGGAGACATACTGACAGAGTACTTTTATTGAATTTAAACAACTTTCTTGATCTCATCATATAGAACCAATACAAATGCTCCTCCGGCACCTCTGATTACATTGGACCAGGCACCCTTGAAGAAAGCTTTGCCACCTTCATCCTTTGCAATCTTCCTCCAGCAGTCAATTGTTCCTTTGTACATGATATCAGCTGTAGAAGTAAAGACAGAGAAATGTGAGACTTCTTGAATTTGCTCTTGCATAAGTGATACACAAAATGCTTCTAGAAATCTCCATTGACCAGTATCACATGAGAAATAATATTAATTCGGGGTATATTACATAGTGCAGGAATAGCTGTTGTATATAGAAAGTAAATTTGGGGTATATTACATAGTGCAGGAATAGCTGCTGTATATAGAAAGTAAACAAGTAGCATGCATTTGAGAAAAAAATAATTCATTGCAAATCATTTTTACTTGTAGGACCAGCTATATGCATCATAGAACTTAAACACCACTTCATACAACAGTATATTACCAGAAGTTACATTACTGTACTTCTGTGTTAGAAATGTGACCACCTTCCAGTCTTTTTTCTCCTGCTGTGGCAAATCCTTACAAAAGCAATACATTTACTCTACAGATATGACACCAAAGCTGAGAAGTGAATTAAAAAAAAAAAAAAAGGGAAATACTATTGAAATGATAGTTCTTCATAAGTGCTTGATCCTGAAACCCTATATTTAAATGTGTGGGGGGTAGTAGAACTCAATAATGGCATATACTTGAAAAATTAAATCGAAATGAATCACTAAGAAGATCGACTGTTATGCACGTATACGATAACTGTTCTACCACTGCATTTGTCTAGTTTTTCTTCAAAATAAGTATAGGGTTATTAAGACTGCATGCAACAGTTATTCTAGGTTATTGTCATTTGGCAAAAGTGTGTATTAGCCAGGACTTAAAATGTCTAATCGTTAATTAAGATAAAAAGTGTACCTCCTTTGCGACCTGATTGCATCATCATACGACGTCGGACTGTATCAAAAGGATAAGACACAAGTCCTGCTACTGCTGTCACTGTCTGTGCAATCATCCAGCTCACAACAATATGAACCTTTTTGGGATCTGGCATCATACCTAGAAAAAAGACAAAGAAGTGAGTATTTACTTCTCTAGGCAACTAGGTGATATTGAAAACTATACTATATGTTGACGACATTCCTTTACTCAAGGAAGGTTATAATACATGGGACCATCAAAACTGTCTGCAAAAGAAATTTACTAGCCTCTTTCTCAGGTTTAATGTATGTTACCTTACTGCTAATGCTAACAAAACAAAATGATTTTGTTACCCTTTCAAAGGGTTGTAAACATGTGACCATTACAACCCCATGCCCCTTAGAACCACTCCAAATGTTCTGACGATTCCTATAGATACCTAGGAATTCTACTAATTCTAACTCAGTCTTTCCAGTCAGGTAGGAGTCACAATCAAGAAGCTTCTGTCTCAGTGGAAATTCACTTACAAATTCACTAGCCAAATGTCTCAGATCTATCGTTAAATACATACTCATGCCTAATTTGGGATATGTACTTCTGCTGTTGGCCTTAGGTCATCTCCACAATACTAACCTACTGCAAATAGCATTTAGAATGCATTGTTTTATAAATGTATCTGACCAATGTAAATGTTATTGCTTACCTCTCTTTTTTTTCAATAATATTTATTTATTTTTACAACATAACAGAACAGTAACTGAGATGTAACATATAAAAACAAAAACATATGAGCATTAAACAATTGTTATACATTAAGATTAATACAAAAAGAGGTTAATGAATCAAACAATCTTATCTACATTATGTACATAGATGCTTCCAAAATTCAACATAGCAAAAGAGATAGTTTTGGTAGGGTTAATATAAATAAAGTCTTAAAGAGAAATAGACATTTATGTAAATTAGGGATGTAAAACATTGTGAAAATTCTTAGTTATGATGAAGTAGGGTCATTTGTGGTAGTTTATACAAGTATGATATTAAAAATATGTTCCCATAGTTTGCAAGATTTAATATTTTGGTCCCTTTTGTTAATTATTATTTTATGGGCTAATAGATGTTTAATCGCCATCAATCTAAAGTTCTCCCAAGAGTTATTGGTTGAGTTGAGCCAGTTGGTAGCTATATAAAGTTTCATGAAGAGGAAAATATTAATCAAGGTAATTGCTTGGTTTTTGGAGATATTATTTGGGAGGATGTGTAATATCGTAAATTCCCAGGTGAGTGTGGATGTCTGATAGCACGTCTTTTGTAGCTGAAGTTTAAGGGAGTTCCAGAGTTTGAATACACATTTACAGCTCCAGAAAATGTGGAGTAAGTCAGCAGATTTATCTTTATAGTGTGGGCAGAGTGGAGATTTTTTTGGGGTTAAATTTATGTAAAATAGTAGGTGTGAAATATGCATTATTATAGATCATAAGTTGAGTAAAAGCTAGTTTTTGAAGGGATATAGATTTTATTGTTAGGTTAATTGCTTGATTCAATTTATGATTATCAATGGATGGAAGGTTTTTCCTCCAGTAGTCAGAGATGAGTATATGTTTCTGGAATTTAATGTCTTTGATCATTTTATAAGTACATGAGGTAAATTATTTAGTTAGGAGGAGAGTCTTCCAAAGTAATTTACAGGTTACTATGTCTTCATTATTAATGATAGTGTCATGGAGATAACTAGTACATAACTCTTTAATCTGTCTCAGGATAAGTAAATATGATTTGGGAAGGTTCAATTGGTTCCTTAATTCTTGAACAGAGCAATTTAAGTATGGATATATGTCTTGTATGGTTGTGTTTATTAGTCGAGGGAAGCAATTTAGATTTAAAGTCTGATTATTTATTTTAAGATTAGGGTTTTTATGTAAGGGTTGTAATGTCATCATAGCTTGTATAAGGTTTAATGATTTAAATAGTTTTTGTGTTAGTGCAATGGAGTATTTAAAGGGTTCTATTAAATTACAGGATTTCATTAAATTGGTGTTTAAAAATGGTAATGCTTTGGGGTTGATATCCAGGCTTTTGATATGGTTATGGAATATTCTTAGCCAGTGTGGGTACCAAGTTTTATCTATTGGGTTATATTCAGCAATTCGTAAAATTCTATTGGTGTTTATAATTAAGTAGTATGTCTCAAAGTTTGGCAGGTCTAAGCCAACTTTATTTTTGGGGATCGTTAATTTATCATATGAAAACCTCTTTCTTTTTCTAACATTGTACCCAGACATGCCTCTTTCTTAATAGATGTGCACAATATTAATAACCATGATTTCTGCCTTCTCTAGTCTATGATATTGTTATCAAATCAACTTACTAATTTGCCTCTTAAAACTCACAACCCTGAATATATTAGTCTGCACAAAACACTTTCATCTAAATACCACTAAATCAGCCTTCTCCAAACTTGCCCCAGGAATCTGTAATTTTGTATAATTAGATAACTGGAACCTCTGTAGTCTTCAGATGTTTTGAAAGTTCTTCTTAATTATTTTGTTATCATTCCACAATGTAGTTTAACTCAACGCCCCATCTAGCTGCCCTTCCTATTACTCTCTACTTTTACTCTGTTTACCTAACTTCTTCAGTGGCCTATGCATTGACTTATTGACTCTGTGTTAGTATAGTTTGCACCTGTTTTAATATTATTTCATTTTCTTCAGCAGAAATTTTATAGTCTATGTATGTTTACTGTTAGCGGAGTACTGCTTGCATTGCTGCATCTGCCTGTGCTGCCATTTTATACTTGCATTATCCTCTGTATTTGACTCCATTAACATTCACACTGCTATAGTTTAAAGTCCATTTTATGGCCTAGGTCATGGCTGCCAAGGGTGTTTGACTCACTCAGTTAGCAAATGGCTAAATAAATAACATGCTCCAAAATCATACAGTCACCAGGTAGGAGGGCTGATCTGAGGATCCTTTTCATCTATGACACAGGTTACAAGACAGGCGTATCAATATATTAATCAGACAAGTAAGAGTTAAAGGGCAAAACAAAGCACATGGGACAGAATATTTACAAGGTACTGCACAGCAGCCAAATACTGAACATGACAGTGAAAGAGATGGCACATTGAAATCAAATATTGTACATAACATGGCCATTGTTAAGTTTGGATGAAAGGATAAATGAGATGCAGTAGAACATGCAAAATATTTAACATACATGTATACGCACAGAGCCACATTAGGTGGTATACGTGGCCTTCAGTACCAGACAACAGTATGTAGGAATCACTAACCAACTGAAAACTGAACTGCATAGATGTATTACTTTTATAATAAATGACCTTGTATTTCATATTTTCAGCATAAGTTCCTGCAGCACAGTTGCTGCAACCCATTTTGAATGTCTCTGTGCTCACCTTGCTGTAATCATGCTGGCTCTATAGTCTACATGTGTTGTCTTGTTGTCTTTAAAATTCCATATATGACTGCTTTGTGACCATAAGTATGAGTTTTCTGTGTTGAAATGTAAACTATTCCACCAGTTTTCCCTGTGTCTTCATAACAACTCCATGAATGGCCACTCTGTTGCAAAATTTAGTACCATCCACAAAAAAATAGAGATTTAAAAAATTAAGCTATTTATTTGTTAATTAAGCGAAATGATTTCTCTTATCCTTTTCCTCCATGAAATGGGCAACTAGGTCCAGGGTAAATGTAATATCTTTGCACGTATACATAAGCACCATGATTTATTAGCTGCTGTAAACCGTATGCAATCCTCATAAGAGTAAACAAAGAAAGAACAATTATTTTAGATTGAATCTAAAATGATTGAAAACAACAAAAAATAAAACAATTTTTTTTGCAGAGGGTAAATCCTTCTGTCCCCCCCCTCTTTCTAACTATATATACCAACTCCAAGATCGCAGAACAGCAGGGTCATGGCACGTTCCCTGACCTTGCTGTATCTTATATAAAAGGCCACTGGCAAAATCTTTATAGAAAGAACATTTGCTCATATTATTTACAGCTTAAAAACCATTCACTGGTTTGACCTGCAACTATATACATATATATATATATATATATATATATATATATATATATATACACGCATATGTACATATTATATATATATATATATATATATATATATATATATATATACGCATACGTATATATATATATAGGTTTACAGTGAGGATCGGGGAATTTATCCTTTTCCTTACTGCAGTGCGATCTCAGAGTTGGTATATATAATTTGTAGGGGGTGTGGGGGGTGCTAAAATGTAAAAGGACATACGGACTTTCAAAACCGGAAGTCAGGTATGTCGAATGTCTTTTGTCATGTTTCTGCTGTTCAACATTTAGGCTAAACTTTGTTTTTGTTTTTGGCATTTTAGTTTGTTCTTTTGATAGGAAATTATTTTGCCTTCAATATTTTGATGGTAAACTACACACACACATACACACACACATACATAAACAGAGAGAGAGGCAGTTTAGAACAGCTTATCAGCCAGGATATATTAGGAGTAAGAGGAAACCAGATTACATTTAAAAAAACATGCAGACAGTGGGCAGAGGTTAGGACTGACCTTTGTACCACTGGAGCTGTAATGGAGCGATATTAACCACTGTATCACCATGTTGACAAATGACCCTTTCAAATACTTCTTACTATGCAAAGTGAACATATTAAACAAAACTAGCTGCAAAAACAACCATCCATCACACTTTGGGTCATTTTCCATTCCCTGTGTTAAATTCTGTGCTGGCAGTTATTTGCCTCCTGACATGACCATTATTTATTTATTTATTTTTAAGAATTAGCCCTTTCACAGGTTTCTTCAACTTATTCAGTCTTCTGTGTAGAATGGAATTAAAGAACTTGCTAAACTCCAGATAGTTAAGAAGTGCCATTCCTCTTAGTCCATGTAACAAAGTACCTGTTAAAAATTGCTTCATTAATTTGTCACCGATAATAGTTATCAAGGTTTGTAATAGTCGGGTTGTTATCTCATCAATACCTGAAACTCCTTACATCATTCATTATCATCTTGCTGACATTTCTAAAGATAAACTATTCTGAGTTTCAATGCCATCGTTTATATTAAAACCATAATCACACCCCATTAAAATATCCTGGTCTTGTGGCACAATTCCATATACTTGCATTTGTCTTCTTTCGGTATATATTGCCAACTTTTCTTCTCCCACAATCGGCTACATACAAGCCACAGTCAAAGTCTTGTTGCTTTTCTCTGTTGTAGAAAGTACACACATCTCCTCAAGTCATTCCCATATCATGGTTCGAGCCTTGCAGAAGCTGTTTAGATAGCCCAGTACCAACCTATGAACCTATAAATAGTGTGGGAAGAAATAGCCAGGGAATTGTTATGGCTAGGCTTGTATAGGCCCTAGGGCCGATAGCCTAGTACCAACCTATGAACCTATTTTTCATGCAAGTCATGCTTGATCTTATTTTTAAGAATTGTAGTTTATTTATACATTTTATATAAAAAAGATAACGCAAAGCAGGATAAAATAATAATAATAGCCCAACAAAGGAACAGATACAAAACAGTCAGTGTGATAGTACGTAGCACTGCCAATAAAGTTAACAGAATACTTGACTACAATAAAGGGCAACAAACCGGGAAAAACTAATCTTTCCTTAAAAAGTTCCTGTCAATTGATACCCATTTTAAAATGAGATTATTCAACATCCATCCCTGGCACAGGGGAAGACGGTAGTAACACGAGGAGATATGTTTCTAACTGTATCGTGCCTTAAATAAAGAAGATTAGGAAGCAGCCTTTATGTGCTTCAGTGGTTAAATCAGTAGACCACAATAAGGTTAGACTACAGTTGTGAAAACTTCTTGCTGAGTTGAACAAATATTGGTGAACGTTTCCAAGATGACAAGGAACCTTTTTCTAAAAGACTGCCGTTTTTGGAGTGATATATCTTCTCTCTTAGTCCAGTGTTTGGCAATAAAAAAATTCATCCAAACAGAAAAAAGGCCTATTAATGCATGTCTTACTGCTGAGGCACTTCGTGCAGGAATGCTTAGAATGTTGTTATACTGTTCACAACTTGACATTCAAACTTTTTAAAACATTGATAATTTTTGAAATAGAAGCAACCAGAATGGATTGCACAGATGTGTAAGACCTGAATGTACGAAATCCATCAGCTACAGAGCTGTCATCATAGATGTTGCAGATGGGCAAGTCAGTTTTACCCATGATTTGTAGCCCATGAGGAGTCTAGTAGACATTATCAAGCAGCATAAATTGCTGATGAATGAATTATAAAATGGCAAAACACTGCAGACATTGGACTACATCAGTTCCCAGTCAGGACCGATTTGTCTCTTAATACAGAAGTCTGATCATTTCAGGTATGTAATACAGAGATAGTATGAGAACTGAAGCTTTAATTATATATATATATATATATATATATATATATATATATATATATATATATATATATATATATATATATATATATATATATATATATATAAAAAAGAAAGATTGCTTTTGTAAGACAACTTGACCATTAAGAAATCAAATCAGTTTTACTGCTGTTTATCTCAGTAAGTGGAAAGAGGTTTGTATCTTAGTTCTGATTAAAGTCAGCTGTGAAGTGTTAAGTTTCCTGAAGTGAGCTTGGCCTGTTAATGAAACAAATTTATTGTCTATTACTATATTATAAAAAGTTTATTTTTATTATAGGAAAATGTTAAAGGTTTTAGTGGCTTACAGTTTGTTGTAGTGTTTGTATGGTTCTCAAGAGGCTAGAACAACATAGACTCTTTGAAGAGTCCTAACTTCTTCACAAGATTATGAACATCTAGTATCAGAGGTGTGATAAGTCGAACAAGTTTGCTGAAGGTACATGTGACTTGTAGTTTTCTTAAGAAAAGGTAATGCTATTCGGATAATGTCATAGCTCTAACTACTGGTCTGAGCAACAAACTACAGAGTGGAATATTTTATGTGGAATGCTTGAAATGACAAGAGAATAAAAAAAGAAAATGTTGAACCAGTGTTGAAACATAGTAGAAGTGGTGAATGT
This sequence comes from Protopterus annectens, assembly GCF_019279795.1. Taxonomy (NCBI): domain Eukaryota; kingdom Metazoa; phylum Chordata; order Ceratodontiformes; family Protopteridae; genus Protopterus; species Protopterus annectens. The sequence goes on from NC_056731.1 coordinate 509,651,313, forward strand.
TTGGGATTTTGAGTCAGAAAGGTTTTTCAGACATACACTTGTGGGCCTCCATGTACCAAGTAGAAATTAATTTACTAATATATTTGAACTATCTTATTTGGAATTCAGTAAATGGAGTTATTAGAAAAATACCAAACCTCAGGAAGATACTTTCTTAATAATGAATGCTTTCACTAGTAAGTCAAATTTAAACTTATTGCAACTACTCAGTTTTGATCTTATCACATTATGATTAGTCCAAATAAATGAATGTAGATTTGATTTATATTTGACTCCAAAATGACTTGGGCTCAGTTAATGAGATATTAATATTGATTGCATATGGTGAGTTTAGTTTAATATTAATGATGTCACAGTGCTTCACAGCTCACTTAAGTTACCAACACCAAAGTTGTGAACAATTAATGAATAGGGATCTATAATACACATAAGTCATGTGATGGAAGAGCTCCAGATCCTGTATTACCTGCTATGTTCCCTACCTTATACAGTTGCTTCCTTTAAGGATATTCCAAATATTTATAGCCGTCACATTGACGGTATTGGCTTATATGATATTTAGAGAAAGAGTATCTATCAGGGCATTTATTAGACAAGCTACCCTTTCCTTTAATGTAACAAACAGAAGCACAATGTGAGTTAAGAACTATTTTGCATGTCATGGAGACCACTTGTTAAGGTGCCATATCCTGCTCAGCCACTAAAACATTATTGCCTTCACTGGTCCAGTTTATGTCTAACGTGGCCCTAGGCTGATATAGGCATACACTAAATAGCATTAATAGGCTCATAGCTTCATAGGTAGGTACTAGGCTATCAGCCCTAGGGCCTATACAAGCCTAGCCAAAACGGCTACTATTTCCCATCCAATCATCAAGACTTTTCTTGAAGAGTGCTAATGAGGAGCTTTGATTGATATAGATAGGTAGTTTGTTCCAGAGTATAGGAAGTCTCTGGGACAGGAATCTATCCCTCGCCTCCAGCACATTCTGTTTATTGTGGTGACAAGGTTTAGGTCCCTAGAGCATGTAGCAATTTATTAAAGAACCGATGCCATTATTGTTCCAATTAGCATCAGCACTCCTGAGAAATGTCGTAATATTTTCTATTCATATCACAATCTAACACTATAAGTAGGACCACTGTTTTTTTCCCTTTTGGTGAGGAAACACAAACCATTCTAATGTCAGTCAAAAACATTAGTAGTGTAATATAGGAAGGGTTATGTCATGAGTAAGCAGAAACCTTGGGGAAGGGAAAGGTTAATGCAGGTGTAACATCACCTAGATACTAATCATATATCATTAGAGTTCCTCATCAAGAAATTGCTGACTTCCAGCCAGTCACCCTATTTTACTGCATACAGTACAAACCACAAGGGAAATGAATCAACATATTATTTACAGACAAATGTGTGCTTTGTGATAAGCTGATGAATCAGACTGCATACTCCTTAAGGCCTGACCAAATAAATTAGAGGTGTAGATCAGGTAGAATGAAGGGAGTGGCTACCCTGGATGCAAGGTGTTAGGGACCACGGTCAGTAGATGTCAATGGTGTACTAGGGAATTATCAACATTCAGAATGACTGTTGATACTGTGTCTATGGCCTGGGTAAAGTGATTTGGGTGTGGGATGGATTTAAACTGTAAAACTTCTTGTTACATATGTAACACTTGGTTTGCTAACTTTTTAATGTTTTTTTCCTTGGTTTTCAACTTTTTGATGTGACTTTTTTTTAAAGTTGTGGCTGGAGCCAAATTGGGGAACTATACCAGGTGTATGGTTCTGAAATAAATTATTGCAGTTTTATTACATGTATGAGACATTTTATATTTTATAATTAGATCCTTTTCATGCCAAAGTATATGGATATGGCACTTTGAGTCTGATTTACTCCATATTAGCATCTGAACTTTCACCTCCATATTGCGTTGCTCATTTCTGGCATCCTCTTGCAGTTTAGCTGATATTTTCAAATCCTAATTATGCCAAGGAAATTATGTTTTATTTCTTAGATGCCAACAAAACATGGAAGGCATCAGCTGCACTAACATAAAGTTAGTAAAGTGACCTGGGGGAGGGGGGGTAACACTGTGCAGGAGCATGAAGAGATGTATGTACCTTGTCAGCCCCATACAGGAAAACCCTGTTGTCATATTCTGATCATTGTGTTTCACATTTTGGTAGTGAATTTCTTAAGGCATTAATACTCATTTGCATGTTGTACACTCAGGTATATAAAGGTGCTTGCACTTTCTTTAATACAGCCACTCCTGGAGAAGCAAGTTGCTGTAAGGTATTGCATTCCCATAGAGAGTTAGAGTCATCTTCCAGTACTGACACTGTAGTGCAGTAGAAGGCAAGGGTTGTTACACTCTTGAGTGCACTATCCTATAGATGAGATATTACACCTAGGTTCTACCTGCTCAAGCTGTCAGAAACATAGGGGGATGTAAAAGAACCCATGACACTTATTGTAAAGAGTAGGGAAACTTTCCTGGTACCTTGGCCAAATTCCTCAAAGTTAGTATGAATGCCACCATGAGACTCCCTTGAAAATAGGCTATAGTTGTCTAGTGGGACTAACCTGGTCAGCAAAACATACAAACAAACAAAACATAAAATAAATGGTGAGGAGGTCCCCTGAATTCAGTGTTATAGTTTGAGCCATGCTAGTGGCGTGAAGTCCTAAGCTGCAAAAACTCTCATTATTAGTCGGTAGACTTTCCTCTGCCTCCCTGTGTATACCTCTCCTACGATCCTTGTCTAAATGATTAGAGGACATTTTCTTTTTGTTATTCGTATTGTATGGAAAGATGAGGGATAAGTGAAGAGTGTCCAAGTGCTTGTTCTTCTTCACCTCAATTATAGTAGCAGCCCTCTTGGTTTTAGTTATCATTAGTGTCCACCTTCTAATTGTCAGCAAGATGCACAAATGTCCTGTAAGTTCATGGGTACACAATAAGCACCAAACAGACATGAAGGGCTGAAAACATCAGGGTCACTTCTTGAATGTGGATACCACTCCCACGTTACAGTACAGTATGACCAGCTTAACCCTGCATCATAAAAATTGAATCAAATAAATAAGTAACTAAATAAATTTACCAACTTAGTGGAATGCATGCACTGCCTGTGTGATTAAGAGTGCAGAAAAAGTTTAAACATGTTATTAGGGAGTTTGGAGTGAGATAACAGCTGATATCTGTAGAGAAGAGAAGAACAACTCATGGACACAGTTCCCTCTGAGACCATCTTGCCAACTCCCAGTCACGTACGATCTTAGTAACTAGTTTATTTTCTGGGCTGTATTCAAACTGAGGTCAATCTGCCAGTGACAAGTATTATATGGAGAAATGTACTCGACCCTAAGTGAGCAATATAAGGCAGAGCTGCATAGTCAGTTCTCAGCTCTTCTGTCAAGCATCTCCTTCCCATTACATTGGCCTTCACTTGGAAATCACCTTATTATCATGTAAATATCCTTTCTTCCTTTATTTGATAGCTATAATAATTCATCCCTCACCCATGTGTATTACTGCATACTTTCTGAAACTAAGTCCAATTGATATTTGTTTCATAGATTAGATTAGGTTCATAGATTAGTACTAGGCTAACTGCCCTTTTGAGCCATTTTAAGCCTAGCCAATTATCCCTTGTGAGATTCAAACCCAACACTTTGTGTTTGTAAGGCAAACACCTTAACCATTAGGCCAACCTCCCATCCCCAAATAAACAGCTCCTGCAGGCCTCGAACCCAGGACACTGTACACCATAGACAAGGAGATGTACCACTAAGCCATGCCAGATACAAAAGCCAACTCTGGTGGGACTCAAACCCACAACTTTTGAATGCCTTTTACCATTTTACTAGAAGTTCAATGTGCTATCCATTGCACCAGAGAGCCAGGGGAGCCCTGATATCTCTTCCCTGATTACTCTGTGTATTATCTACCTTCATGGAGACTCCCCTGTTAGTTATACATGTTTGTATCACACACACTGAAAGACTACAACTTTGTGGCTCACCAAGCACTATCACCTGTGATCATACTGAAGAAAACACAGCTCAGTCCTGACCCCTGTGATACTCCACTTCTCATCTTTTTTTTTTTAACACATTTATCCTTTTGTTCCTTCTGTTGGCTGCTATAGTGAATAGTTTTTATCTGCAACTGTTTGGCTGTTGTATTGTCACATCTTCCTCTTCCATATAATGCAGTTTCAGGGTTTCAGGAACTAAGTGTAACCATCTTTTACCCTTCCCTGACGCACATCCATCTTTATTCAGTCACAGAATGTTGAAATGGTTTAACGTAACTCTTCTTCCCATACATGCTACATATGCCACATAGCCATGTACCTGTTAAATTACCTGTCTAAATTTCGTATTTCTTTTCCTGCCTCTTTAGAGTGAATGACCTTTAATGAACTGTCAAGGCTGTTACTTAGATCTCACACTGAATTGATGTTTAACAGACATGCCAGTAAATGGATTTCTTGTCCTTTTTTACATTGTGGATCTTGTGCAGACACATCAGTCCTGTTCTGATTCAGCTGACTGGCACAGAAGGTATCCAATTTGTGACATAATACCAGTAACTCTGAACACTTTATATTTGTAGTCTTTGTTAACTGTATATAAAAATACTAGAAACATATTTCTGTCTTCAGGTCTACTCAAAATCCTTGGTCTGATTAAGTAAAATGCTTATTCTTACCATGTGGAAGAATGCCTACATATGTATAAGCAGCAATTGATTATTCATATTTACCATAGATCTCTGTCTCACATTGTAAGTCAATATGGTGCCTCTTCTGGTTACTGTAATGATCATGACACTGCTGACCAGTATGGGTGATTCCTTTGACATGACTCAGTACCCTGGCAAGACAGTGTCCAGCATCCATTTCGTGTTGGAGGCCCTCATAGGTGTTTCCCAGCAGGCAGTCACAGTGATGTCAGTGCAGGAAGCAGAGCATATTTTGGTCTCCGTGCTGCACTCTCTGGGAGCCTGTCCAAAATTAGTCCCTCCAAAAGCACACTTCACATTTGATATCAGTAGTAAAATGTTAACAGATGCACATCAATGCACATTGCAGGGTCCATTTGATCTGCATTGATGGGTATCTGGGCAGCACAACAGTATCCAGTGCAGCACTGGGACAAAATGCTAACAACAGACATGAGTGCCTGGGGAGTAAGACCAAACATGGTGATCACACAAGATGTGGAACCTATGCATACCATTCTGTATACAACTGAACTCCAGTAATGTGTGGGGCTACTGGCTCAGACATATTGGGCTCAAAACAAGAAAAGAAGGAAAAGACCACACATCTCAGCTGCCCAGATTTTTACATTATATTTTTAGTCTGTTCCTCATAAAATTTGTGTTTTTCTGCCAAATCATTGAGGACTGGAGTAACTAGACTGTGACAGACATTTGAATTTCAGCCCTTGTATCCTTTAGAAGTGCATGATAATTCAAAACCTATCACTCTATCAACCTTCTAGGCTGATAAGAGCAATATTTAAAAATTGTACCTATTTTTAGTCATTTGTCCCTCTCTATTTTTTGGCTTTATTCAGATTTCTTCTGCTAGGAGGTTGAGTGGTATGATCCTGTTGACCTTTGTCTCATTGTTGTTTTGAATACCTTAAATGAATTTGTATTCTAGTTAGCATAAAAGTATACTTAAAAATTAAGTAGTATCCCTCATATACAATTATCAACATTTTCTGTCATTTTGTTTATTAGTATTTCAAATTGTGCTGTTCCATGCTGTAATTGACATTTTATCAAGCTATATACTTAACAGCTTTTCTATTACTTTTGTTCCCATTTTATTTATTTACATACTTTATTTTATTTTATTATAATTTAATTGTATTTATTTTATTTATTTGTTTATTGATTGATTGGTTGTGGTGCTTCTTCTTCCTGATGATGCACTAAAATTTGTTACGTTTAATAAATGCAAATCAACCAACTAACAAACAAATATATAAGTGATGTGCAGGCACCAAAGAGTATATGTATATTTACACATCCCCACTGTGCTGTTGTACTTGTTTTAAATTGGTGTGTTAGGAAGCACAACATCTCCAAAACCCCAAAATATTATGAACTGCTAAGGCTGTTACTTAGATCTCTCACCACCTCTGCCCCCCCCCCCCTCACACACACACACTCCAAGTACCCAGCATTGAACCTCTTCTTGAAAGGTTAGTTCCTCCTGGAAATTAGGGTCGCTGGAAAATGCTTCACATTAGGCATATGATTAAGCTAATAACAGGGAAGGGGGATGGTTGGTGCTATAAAGACAGCATCCATTCAGCTGAGCTGTTAGTGAAAGTCTCCTCCTAAAAACATCTGTCTCTTTCTTAGAATTATACCTATCACTAATAAGGAGCAAACATTGCTGCTAAAGGGGCATTTAGTACCATGCTTACCTTAGCTCCCACTTCATGTGAAGCAGAGCTCCTCAATGACCATATTTAAGTGCAGCTTTGACTGCTGGATGGACAGGGCTAGTCAGTGCTGATCATAGAACTGCTCTGCTAACAACTGTCTGACTATGTTCAGTGAGTGTACATATATATTTTTTTACATGGTTCGGCTTGTTAGAAGCCCTAGGTCATTAGACTAGTAACCTCCTATGAACCTATGAAAGATATTTGAATATGCTCCATTACATCGCTCTGCTATGTAAGATTGACCCAATAGTAATCTTTTTTTCTTTTTGGAAGTGGATTTGTACGTGGCCCCCCTTCTTCCCAACTTGGCACTTTAGAATACAAGTACAACAGCTGAAACGACTGACTGACTTAATCTCATTGATGTCACAAGACAGGAAACATCTAGTGGTAAGCCCTGCCTCAAGACATTGAACCAGGAAAAATAATTGTTGGTATACCCACTGTTGAAAATCCTATCAATTGCAATCATCAGCAAAGGCTAAATTAGAAGCATTATAAGGATGGGCTGGTGGAAATATAGCACTAAAACTTGTTACCTGAGTAACTGTGTTTCTGTAAATGTTCACTATAACCATGTGGTAAAGTTAGGATGAATGGTATTCTTACTTTTTTCCCATTCTAAATTGATTATGTCTGTTCCTCATAAAATTTGTGTTTTTCTGCCAAATCATTGAGGACTGGAGTAACTAAACGGTGACAGACATTTGAATTTCAGCCCTTGTATCCTTTAGCAAGTGCATGATAATTCAAAACCTATTACTCTATCAACCTTCTAGGCTTATAAGAGCAATATTTAAAAATTGTACCTATTTTTAGTCATTTGTCCCTCTCTATTTTTTGGCTTTATTCAGATTTCTTCTGCTAGGAGGTTGAGAAGTATGATCCTGTTGACCTTTGTCTCATTGTTGTTTTGAATACTTTAAATGAATTTGTATTCTAGTTAGCATAAAAGTATACTTAAAAATTAAGTAGTATCTCTCATATACAATTATCAACATTTTCTGTCATTTTGTTTATTAGTATTTCAAATTGTGCTGTTCCATACTGTAATTGCCATTTTATCAAGCTATATACTTAACAGCTTTTCTATTACTTTTGTTCCCATTTTATTTATTTACATACTTTATTTTATTTTATTATAATTTAATTGTACTTATTTTACTTATTTGTTTATTGATTGATTGGTTGTGGTGCTTCTTCTTCCAGATGATGCACTAAAATTTGTTAAGTTTAATAAATGCAAATCAACCAACTAACAAACAATTATATAAGTGATGTGCAGGCACCAAAGAGTATATGTATATTTACACATCCCCACTGTGCTGTTGTACTTGTTTTAAATTGGTGTGTTAGGAAGCACAACATCTCCAAAACCCCAAAATATTATGAACTGCTAAGGCTGTTACTTAGATCTCTCACCACCTCTGCCCCCCCCCCCCCCCCCCCCACACACACACACACACACTCCAAGTACCCGACATTGAACCTCTTCTTGAAAGATTAGTTCCTCCTGGAAATTAGGGTCGCTGGAAAATGCTTCACATTAGGCATATGATTAAGCTAATAATAGGGAAGGGGGATGGTTGGTGCTATAAAGACAGCATCCATTCAGCTGAGCTGTTAGTGAAAGTCTCCTCCTAAAAGCATCTGTCTCTTTCTTAGAATTATACCTATCACTAATAAGGAGCAAACATTGCTGCTAAAGGGGCATTTAGTACCATGCTTACCTTAGCTCCCACTTCATGTGAAGCAGAGCTCCTCAATGACCATATTTAAGTGCAGCTTTGACTGCTGGATGGACAGGGCTAGTCAGTGCTGATCATAGAACTGCTCTGCTAACAACTGTCTGACTATGTTCAATGAGTGTACATATATTTTTTTTACATGGTTAGGCTTGTTAGAAGCCCTAGGTCATTAGACTAGTAACCTCCTATGAACCTATGAAAGATATTTGAATATGCTCCATTACATCCCTCTGCTATGTAAGATTGACCCAATAGTAATCTTTTTTTCTTTTTGGAAGTGGATTTGTACGTGGCCCCCCCTCTTCCCAACTTGGCACTTTAGAATACAAGTACAACAGCTGAAACGACTGACTGACTTAATCTCATTGATGTCACAAGACAGGAAACATCTAGTGGTAAGCCCTGCCTCAAGACATTGAACCAGGAAAAATAATTGTTGGTATACCCACTGTTGAAAATCCTATCAATTGCAATCATCAGCAAAGGCTAAATTAGAAGCATTATAAGGATGGGCTGGTGGAAATATAGCACTAAAACTTGTTACCTGAGTAACTGTGTTTCTGTAAATGTTCACTATAACCATGTGGTAAAGTTAGGATGAATGGTATTCTTACTTTTTTTCCCATTCTAAATTGATTATGCAAGTGACATGCAAATTTGCATACCTCAATGGAATGCAAGCATATATATTTCAAAAATTACTTTGACAATTACTATGTATTATACAACAACAGCCCATTAATATTCCAAAACGTGCACGCTGATTGGTCAGCATGCACGTTGAAGATCAAAGACTTATACTAATGGAAAAAGGTCCGGTCACCCAGACTTTTTCCATTAGTATAAGTCTTTTTATTTATTTATTTTTTTTACTGCAACGGAGAACGCAAGATCTCCATTGCTTTTTAGAAACTGTCTCGCTATGTTAAAGGAGTTTAACATAGTGAGACAGCTTTAGAAAAAGTAACGGAGATCTTCCTTTCTCCGTTGCTTTTTTTAAAGCTGTCTCACTATGTTAAATGGGTTTAACATAGCAAGACAGCTTTAAAAAAAGCAACGGAGATTCTCCGTTACTGTTTTTAAAGCTGTCTCGCTATGTTAAACTCCTTTAACATAGCGAGGCGCTTTGTAAAAAGCAACAGAGATCTTGCTTTCTCCATTGCTTCCACCCACAGCTCTGATGTACTCGCAGTACATTAGACAGCTGCGGAAGGGCAGCATGGAGGCATTATACAGTGCCATTATTTAAGAAAATTAAGTTTTTTTTCTTAAATAATGTCATTGTATAATAGCAATAACCCACTTCTGGGTGTGGGTAATGCTGGATTTACCCATGGTTGTCTTTGTTTGGCCACTGGGGCTTCACCCTCGTGACGAAACCACACCGACCGTGGGTAAATCCAGCATTACCCACACCCAGGCGTGGGTTATTGCTTAATTATACCACAGCTTCCATTATAAACCTAATGAACTAACCCAGAAGAAAAATAAATTCTGGGCATTTTCTGTATATGGTGTTCTATTTAATCTCTTCTTACCTTTAGCTGTGTCATAGATTCCAAAGTAGGCAGCTCTGTATATGATGATTCCCTGGACAGATACGTTGAACCCCTGGTACAGCCCTCTGAAGCCATCTGATTTCCATATCTTGGCAATGCAGTTGCCTAGGCCTGTAAACTCTCTCTCATTGAGAGCTTTGCCCACATCAGCTGCCAGTCGGGTTCTGGCAAAGTCCAGTGGGTACACAAAGCAGAGGGATGTAGCTCCAGCCGCACCTCCTGATGCCAGGTTTCCAGCAAAATAACGCCAGAACTGAGTGTGCTTGTTCACCCCACCAAGGAATATCTGCTTGTATTTGTCTTTGAAGGCAAAATTAAGCGCCTGGGTGGGAAAATATCGGATCACATTTGCAAGGTTGCCTCTCCAGAATGAAAGGAAGCCCTGTTCTTTGGGGATTCTCACAACACAGTCAATAATTCCTTTGTACTGCTTGTCTGCTGTGATCTGTTTACTGGCATGCTGGACCTAAAGTTCGAAAGAAGAAAACAAGAGAACAAATCATTGTACAGGATAAGGAAGATTTTATCTATTGAAATTAAAATTTTGTTTGGTTGCCTCAATTTTAAACGGACAACTTTATAGCTTTAATAATCTATGGTATGCTACATTTTACTAGTCTAGCTTTTGCCTGTTCATAGTGTACTGCTGCCATATTACTTCCTTCATATTTTATGTTCTTCCATTTCTATTTCATCTTACTTTAAGGAAAACATGTCAGTGATGCATGCATACCAATTTGTGACATAACACCAGTAACACTGAACACTTTATATTTGTAGTCTTTGTTAACTGTATATAAAAATACTAGAAACATATTTCTGTTTTCAGGTCTACTCAAAATCCTTGGTCTGATTAAGTAAAATGCCTTACCATGTGGAAGAATGCCAACATATGTATAAGCAGCAATTGATTATTCATATTTACCATAGATCTCTGTCTCACATTGTAAGTTAATATGGTGCCTCTTCTAGTTACTGTAATGATCATGACACTGCTGACCAGTATGGGTGATTCCTATGACATGACTCAGTACCCTGGCAAGACAGTGTCCAGCATCCATCTCGTGTTGGAGGCCCTCATAGGTGTTTCCCAGCAGGCAGTCACAGTGATGTCAGTGCAGGAAGCAGAGAATATTTTGGTCTCCCTGCTGCACTCTCTGGGAGCCTGTCCAAAATTAGTCCCTCCAAAAGCACACTTCACATTTGATATCAGTAGTAAAATGTTAACAGATGCACATCAATGCACATTGCAGGGTCCATTTGATCTGCATTGATGGGTATCTGGGCAGCACAACAGTATCCAGTGCAGCACTGGGAGCAAAATGCTAACAACAGACATGAGTGCCTGGGGAGTAAGATCAAACATGGTGATCACACAAGATGTGGAACCTATGCATACCATTCTGTATACAGGAGCTTGAATGAGCATAGATAGCCATGACTTGTAGTGCCATAGCACCCCTATGAACCATAAGGTGTATTACAAGAACCCTGTAAGCCCATCAAGTTCCCTGATTTGCCCCCACCATTTTGCAATCTGCAACTCTCGTGCACATGCAGGCAGGCATAAGCCCCATAGTGCAAACGTGGGCTGGAACACATTGCTTTAACAGTGTGATTCAGAGACATTTAACCTAAACTACCCCAACAGCATAACTGCTGTGCTACAAGCACCTAAATAGCACAATAAAACTAGCCACCACCATTGATGTGCTCATTTTTTCTATGTAATTTTCTTGAACATAGTGAGCGGATATTGAAGAAAGTACTTATGTTGTTCTACAAAATGACAGTGCTCTACATAATTTCATAGCTAATTACAAGGATAACAGCCCCAGGGGGCCTTTTTAAGTCTACCCATGCTTCCCAAATGTATCTGACAAGTTTTGATACCCTTGGGTTATATTAAGGGTGTATGTAGGCTTGCGCATGGGTGGTCAAGCATTTACAGGCTGCCTCTGTCTACTAAAGATGTATGCACCAGAATAGAAGTAAATTTCTGATTCCCCATTCACTGGTCTTCACTGGTCCAAGTTTTGCTAAAATTGGCTTAGGGAAAAATACTGTTTCACATGGATTGAAATCCTATTCCAGAGAAGGGGTACTTTCTGAAACAGATACTTGTCCCTCCAACATGTCCTATGTATGTTGCAGATGAGGTTTAGGTCCCTAGATTGGGTAATTCTGATGTATTTGTTCAGTGGATTTGCAACAGGTCCATCAGAGTGGGATCAGAGGATGCTTTATAGGCCAGGCATAAATGACATCTCAGCAGTCTGTAGGAGACCGGATAGGTACAGGGATAGGCATCTGAGGCAGTCCATATAGGACATGTTTATGATGGTTTACTATCATAGTCTCGAAAATAAAAAAAAAAAACAAAACGGTACTTTAGCGAAGTGTTTCGCCGAAAGTAGACATTACCGAATGTTCCTAATGTCGTAAATTAGCTGTTAATGCCGAAAATATCGATCACGACATTTTCAGCACTTAACAGCAATCCACACCTTCCCGTAACTCCCTAACCAGAGAACCTAACTTCCCATTTATGCAGAGGGGCAAGCCCCCCCACACCCCCCTAACTATATATTCTAACTCTGAGATTGCACTACAGTGAGGAAAGGGATGTAGTTCCCGTACCACACAGTAGCACGATCCCTGTGCATAATTGAATGTTATATTAGCGAATGCACAGTACATTCACAAATATAACATTCGATTTCGTAGCTGGCACACATATGAACTATTCGAACATCTGTAGTTCGAATAGTTCATAGGCGTGCAATGTTATGTCAATATATTGATAGCAAACTGTTTATGACCTGTATTCCTTTTGAGAGGAACATCTGTGGACACTCCAGTGATTGTATAGGCCTGGTTAGGGACATACTGAAGTGGGCACTGTGGTCAATGATTGGTCTTATGGGGACCAAGTACAGTAGAACAATTACATCCTTGGACCTAGATGCTGTATCCTTGTTTATAAATTGTGCATCATAAAATAATTTCCTTACTACTGTAGACACATGATGGTCAAACACCAGGTTACCAGGTTACTGCCTACATGTGTTCCCAAATCCCTGATCACTAGCTCTACTCTTAGTGATGTCTTATCAGTGTAGTAGTTTCCAGGGGTAGCTGTCCTCCCAAATTATACTATTATGTATTTCTTGGCATTGAGTTTTAGACTATGGCTCTGGCAACAGTTATTGGTCTGTGTCAGGCCTTCTTAGAGGGTATGTGTGCCTTTGTGTGATTCTATGATTGCACCTAGTTTGCAATCTGTAAACTTGGTCAGCCAGAGGCCCCTGATACTGGCCTTGGCTTTTGAGAAGTAGATGCCAAAAAGGAATGGCCCCAGCAGTGAGCCTTGAGGAATTCCAGTAATGACTGGCCTTTTTATGTAGGAATACTCCCCTGCCCTAACTTCATGGTTCCTATATTTGAGCCAGTTAGCTATCCAACAGGTGATATAGGGTTAAACTATGTTTTGTGAGTTTGTTTACATTGTCTGAGAGAGCTATTTTGTCAAATGTTTTGGCCAAGTCAGGGTAGGCAGTATGCGCCGTTTTGCCCTCATCCGTTTCTTTAGTGACCTTTTTGAAGAAGTCCACTAGGTTGAGTAGGCATTATCTGCTCTGGATGAAACCAAACGGGTTAGATCCACTGTCTGAAGTTTTCTATGTCATTATTTATCATTTCCATAGCAAGTCTTCCCATGGCTTTGCATATGAGATTAGTCATACGTATGGGTCTTCATTTACCCAGGTCTGTAGATGGTCTGCCTTTGTGCAGAGGGTTGACAGTACATTCCTCCATTTGCTTGGCACAAAACCTGTCTTGAGGCTATGGTTAATAAATGATTGTAGGGGCCCTGACAGGTCATATTTCTTGCTATTTAGGAGGCACCCTGGGATATTATTGAGGCCAATCTCTGCAGTGTATTCTTGGCCTTGGGGAGTGCAGTGAGGACCTGTTTCCTAGTGAAGAAGATTTGGGACAGACAGAAGGCAAGAGAAAATGAGGGCATCCAGCAAAGAGCTGGATGGATTGTGTGAGAGAAGACCTGTGGCAGTTAGGCTTGACTGTCAAAGAAGGCAAGAGAGTGGCACTGAATAGAGAGAGAGAGAGAGAGATGGTGACAGGTGACATGACACCCTGACCCCATGGAGAAAATGGGAAAAGTTGAGGAAATAAGGGTTTAGGGTATTTCTTGAGAGAGTGTCTGGGGAAAGAGGAGGGTAAAATAGGAGCTAAACTTGTTGGCCAGTTGATTTGCTGCAATTTCCAGCTCGGTATAGGTGGCTCCATTTACAATTAGCTTGACACGTTGCTGTATTTCGCCTTTACAGCTACAGGCATAGCAGAATAATGCCTTGCAATTGTCCTCAGCATGGTATGCTATTTTTACCATAATTTTGGGTTTGGTAGACTCAATTAGCTCCCTGAGTTGCTTGTTTAGATTGATGAGGGAGTTTTTTATCCTACTCGACATTGCACTTTCTAATTTTTGCCATGATTTTCTTCTTTTTGTTATATAAGCTAATGATGTTGCGATTTTACAAGGGTGGCTTGTTTTTTGAGTTTATCCTATGCTTATTCCAGATAAGTGCAACTGATATTATGTTTTATGTAGCAATTAACATTGTTGTACAGGACTTTCATGGACAATTCTGCATAGGCAACAATATTATCAAGAATTGTGGGGGACTTGACATTTTTTTGCAGAAGTGGCACATGCTACTCCAACTACATGGGTTCTGTCAGACAACCAGTTAGATAGCCAGCATAAAATATAATGATTTATGTTAAGATTTACAAGTCTATTAATAATTCCTGCATGGGGAATACTATCATAGGCCTTGGCCAGGTCTAGATATGCATTATGTAACATCTATCCACTACTTCAGTTACTTTTCAAAGAGATTAATGAGGCTAAAGATACAGGATCTTCCTTTGATAAAGCCAAAATGATGTGGGTCCAGGGTTAGGAGATTTTCTATATTCAGATTAATGAAGTCTGAGATAATGCACTCCATAGCTTTACATATGAGGCTAGTGAAACCAATGGTCTACAGTTATCAGGGTCTGTAGTTAGTCACCCTTGTGTAATGACATTACTATGATGGTTTTCCAGGCTTCAGGAATGTAACCAGAGGAGAGGCTTATATTAAAGAGGTTAAATAGTGCTTCAGAAAGGCCATATTAGGCACTGATACTCAGGCAACTTGGTGTGCTGTCAGGACCCATCAATGAAGTAGTTTTCATTTTTGAAAGGGCCGAGAGAACTTTTTCCATATTAATTAAAGGGGTTGACTGAGATTGTAGACTCTGTGGGATAGCTATAACTGTGGGTAGAGTACAATTTGCACTAAATATGTTAGTTTAGGATATTAGCTATTTTATTTGGATCAAAGAGTGTAGTATTATTGTGGACTAGCTCTGAGCACTGTTGGGTGTTAGTTCTTAACTTCCTGACACAGTTAAAGAAATATTTGCTGTTATTTTTAGTTTTAGTGGCTATTTTAAATTCAGTTTAGGAAAGTATATGAGTCAATGCAATGTTCTGTTGCATATAAAGTAAGGTACTTCCATCAGGGGAAACAGGTTAGAAGAAACATTTTTAGACAGTTGTCAGATCAGTAAAATGCTCTGTATTTACTGACTGCCACCTATTCAGGACAGGCAAAAATGGTAATAATCTGAGTTATGATGTAGTGTTGTATCCTAGACAGAAAAAGCATGAACAAAGTTCCTTGACAATATAAGAGGGACCCAAATCTGCCTGGACCAAAAGCTGGCATTATTCTGTCTTGGGTTCCTATTTAAGCATGAGGAAAACAAGCTGAATTTGAGAGTGGTGAGGGAAATATGTGTAGGGACTCTCTTTTTTAGGTCAGAGTCTTCACCTTGTCTTGCCAAAAGATCACACCTGGTTTGCTGTTACACAAATAGAGAAGAAAATCTTGAAGGTGCAGCAATGAAAGAAAAGGCAAAATGAACATCCCCCATAATTCTGCCATCTGTTGTAGTTCCTACTCCTTGATCCCTAGGTAGCTTTACTTCTGTTTTGTTATCTACACAGGTTCTGAGTGCTTTATAGTAAGTAAAGAAAACATGCAGTACAAAAAGATATAGCTGTTAGCTCTAGTGGTTTAGTGTGATAAAGCCCTGACTATGGCCTGATTATTTGAGTTTGATGGGTGACTTGGGTGCTTGATGTAAGTGTCAGAGGAAGATGAGATTACTCATCTGAGGAAAGGGTAGGGACAGCAGGACATATAATGCCACAATTTCACTGAAGAGGGCCATGGTGGTGATGAATATTCACCTGCTGGGGATGGGCTTTCAGCTCACCAAGTCACCATCTGATGGTAGTCTTCATGCTGAGTGTAAGAGAGTGTACACTTTCAGAGAGAATGTACTGCGGCCTTCTGCCATAATGTGTATAGCTCATTCTGTGCAATGTGTATAGCTTGCTGTCTCCCAAGGGGTGGGATTAGAACCATTATAAATTTTAACATACTCTAGATACTGGTGAAGGCACAAAAACACTGTCATGGCTGCTTGTATGATGCCGGCTAGAACGGCAGAATGGATCTTGCACCCACACATTTGGTGTGTAACTCCTCAGTATGAGGGAATGAACAGGCTCATGTCCAGTAGAGGAAGGCCTGATAAAAAATAATAATTATCCCAAATTGTAAATGTACTAATAAGTGAACTATAACACATGTAAAAAAAAAGTTTTGGGTTAAATAAGTAATCCTCTTTTTCTCCTATGCATATGTATTTAGGCAATAAGACAAAATGTTTAAAAATGTTCCTAATTTTTGAAAGGTCAAAATCTTTCAACTTTCTTCTTTGACCATAGTGCTAATGAAATGGGCACTTGAAGTGCAGCCAGTCTCAGTGTAAATTGACTTGAGTGGACCCTTGGCATGATATGCTATAACTGGCTGGCACGCCTCCACATTTAAAGCGTGTGAGCGTATTGCAGAGTATGAGCACATTCAATGTGTACTTGAGTGTGTTTTAGATGTTACGCTTTATAAATCTAGTTCTCCAAGAACTGCTTACCTATTTTCCTTTTATTTTTAGTAAAAAAAGGAGATTAAACACCACTTTCAGTATTTATTTATTTATACTCAACTGGATGAATTTGATTGCACATGCACAGTAAGTGCCTGCTGTACTATGGCATATATTGTGCATTCATGAACAGAATCATGAACCACAAATATTTGTGGTGGCATTTAAACATTTTTCAATGTAAAGTGCATAACTTTAGTCACATTTCAGCACATAAGCTAATTATGAGGGCTTCCTTCTGAAAATGTTGGTACTCCTAATGCCAAGTACTGACAGAAATGAAAAAAAAAGATTGTAAAACCAGGAAAGCCATGAATTCCACACATCGCTTTTCCCCTTCAAACTTTTGTTTTGCTGGGAGGTAAGCTCCATGCACCTCAGATGTGGGTGAAACCCCCTCCCCAACTTATATATACTGACTCCGAATTTGCCATACCTCGGAGAAAAGGTAATATTCCAGGAAATAACAATCTCAGATTTGGTATATGTAAGTCCGTTTCTTTGGCCATTCAATCTATATGTTTTAGGACTTACTCTAGCGGGTCCCAACATTTCAAATGGTTATCTACAAAATGACTTTTAAATGAGCATTTAATTTGAAATGGATGTCCCAGACAGTATACTGGGTAGGTGACCATGGGCCTGTACTGGAGCTGTGGACCCTGGGCAGCTGCCCAGATCACTTCCATTATAATCCACCACTGAGTCTTACACACAGTCTCCCTAACACATCACAATGGGAAAAAGCAGAGACAAAACAGTGCATGGATTAATGCACTTGAGTTATAAAGTCATGCTTTCTCTTTACAGAAGACTACGTCCTGCACAAGTCCTGCTCACTGCTCATATATCCTCTGCTGTGAGAATTAAATGACTTCACAGAAGGTTAGTTTGACCGATGTACTAAAAGCTTTACCAAGCCAATGATTACATGTGAATACATGATTAATTTGTGGAAAGAGAAAGCATCTTCTTTTCTTCCTGTGTGTGGACTAAAAATTCTAATGGAAAGTAGGTATGGCTTATTTAGACTTTAGCAACTTTGGCAGACACATTTGCCATAGGTCCACATTTTTGTTGTTTATTTGTTAAATCAGCAAATATATTGCTCAAAAACCCTTTTCAACCATAACCTGAACCATTGGTTGAAAAAACAGAAACATGAAATACAACAGCTTAGGTAAAATATGCACTTCTAATTTAGGCAATTTGGATGTAACGCTGCTAACTATCACTGATTATACACTGCAGACAAATTCATCTTTGACGTTCTACTTTGGTCAAAGTATAAATGGGTCAGATAAGCCAGGAGGAAAAGAGGCAAAATTATGACGTGAAGAGTAATTAAAAAAGATATTGATGGACAAATTTTAGGGCAGAAAATTCACTTCCTTAAACTAGCAGAATTAGGTCTTCAGTAGATAGTGTGGCTTTAAGGGGTGGCCACGGTGGTGCATCGGTTTGCATTATCACCTCACAGCAAGAGGTTTTCCAGTTTGATCCTTGGCTGGGGTGCCTTCTGTGCGGAGTCTGCATGTTAAAAATGTATTGTTTTTTTGTAAGTATATGGCTTGTTAAATATTTTGCTATGCAAAAATGTGGGTGAGGTTTTTAACATTTGTTTTTTAAAGGAATTCAATTGAAGTAATTCTGACTGATTAATTAACTTAAATTGAAGCAATTAAAAAAACACCATGTGACCAATGGTTATTGTATTTAAGGGCATTACTTTCTTATGTTTGTATCTTGATAAAGCCTGGTAGGAACCAGGCGAAAGTGCTTGAGATATTCGATGTTTTTTGGGTTTTAAAGGTTATTAAAAGACTTTAAACTACAGTTTGCTGCAGCCTGTCGTTTCTCTGCTGTGGACTTTGCTGTTGGTGTTTGTATTCGTTTCTGAGAGACTTGTTATAGACTGCACAAACAAAATGTTTGGTGTACCTACCCAACATGACATGAGTGGTGTACCTATCCAACATGACATGAGTGGTGGGCATACCTCTGAAATGTACAGATTTTCGCAGAATGTACAGAGATTTGGCTCACATTTTTTGCCTGTTCCTCTTTTTTCCTGGCAAATCACTGGGATGATCTCAGGACTGAAGTCAGTAAATAATGGCATACATTTGAGTTTCAAACTTGAAATCCTTCAGAAAATGTATATTAAAACAAATCCTGTAACTCCACCAACGTTTAAGTTTATAAGAGCAATATTTGAAATATATCCCTATTTGTAGCCCCACTTTGTATGGCGGCAGGACAGATGCAACCATGCTCATTAGTCAAGGAAATTATTTTAGTGGGGGGGGGAGAAGAGAGAGAGAGAGAGAGAGAGAGAGGGAGAGAGAGAGAGAGAGAGAGAGAGAGAGAGAGGGAGAGAGAGAGAGAGAGAGAGAGAGAGAGATACTAGATTAAAGTTAAGTGAACAGTTTAGACTGGTGTGGAGTTTGTTATATGACTGAGGCATGAGTAAAACATTTAAACATTAGGACACACATAGTTATAATAAATGCATCTTAGCCAAATAGAAGGATGGTAACTAGTGGGCTATGGCAAGGTTCATTACTGGAGCCTGGGACATTTTTGGTACCTTTATAAATGACGTTGCAGTGAGCCTGGAAGGAAAAGTTCAAAGTTTGCAACAAGGATGGCACAAAAGATACTGCTTGAGTTCTATGCATATATATATATATATATATATATATATATATATATATTAAAAATAATAAAAATAAAAAATAATGGATTGTGGGAGCCAAACTGCAGGAGAGTAGTAAATAATTTTTTTAGAAAGGTCAACAAATGAGTCAAATGACCTCAAAGTAAGCAAGCAGTATAAGAAAGCACCAAAAAGGGGGGTTAACACTGGAATGCAGTGGTGGAATATGAAGGCAGGCAGTATGAAAATTTGACAAGTTGTAATCCTTCATTAGAGATAGTTGCCAAGACTGCAATCAAGTGTACTGTCTGCAGTTCTGGGGGCCTCATCAGCATAACATAGGGCAGAGGCTTCAGAAGGGGCAACAAAATGGAAGCAGTAGAAGGAGCAACTGACAACACTAACATTCATTTATAAGGGGCGGGAGCAGGAAGGCCATTATACAAACTTCGAAGTACTTCAAGCAAATTCACATATTTACAAAACCCAGGAAAGTACTGTATTTAAAAAAATGGAAATTAAATGAAAGCGTGCAGTGGAATACACAGTGAATAGAAGTTTCAGGAGGGATAATAAATGATTATTTTATACAAAGAGTAGTGGATGACTGGAACAACCTTCCTGAAAAGACTGTTGTGAATGGATGGGATTCTTAAATGTAAGGGGCGGGCATACAGCCAGCCTCATGAGGAGTATGACTGTTTGCAACTACACTACTAGATAAGCAGGGCCTTTGGCTTTTTCAGTGAAAAATAAAACAAAAACACATGCATGCACACATATATGTTTGCTGTTATGAGGTGGCGGATGATTTCATAAGTTTAGAACATGTCAAAACAATTATTGGTCAAATTCATCAGAGTCATGTGCCCCAAGGATGGTAAGAATGGAACCCAGCAAACCTGTTAATTTCTTCAATCCATTTTCTCACCATATCAGAAAATTAGATTTGGGTGATGTGCTTGTCTTCCAATTATTCACCCAGCTAGCCTTATTTCCACTACAGCTTATCAGCCATCATTACTTTATGTATCATAATTGACACTGCCTGTTACAACTTGTTTCTAGACAGCAGCTGATCAGAGAGATGTTAATCAGCAGAACAGGAGCAAGCTGACAGCTTTGCAAACTAAGGTCATGCAGAATGTCAGTAACAAGGACAATGTTTTCCCACTTCCTGCCTTTCTCTGACTCCATTCACTAGCATCATAGGTGCCACAGTGACATACTGTCATGTTTGCCACATGAAATTTATTTATAGTGTTACTAACACCAGGCAATGCTTCCAAAGGACCATGCTGCAAAGCACTTACCTAGGACAGAATTATCCAGGGAGTGCTGGAAACTCATACTTCCACTAGCTTCTGTATCTGGACCCAAAATGAGGGAATTATCTTTGTTTACTCGGATCCAGAGCAATGTATCATCAATTGGTAACATATACCTTGTTAATGTAACAACTTCGTTATAAAAAATGCCTATAAAGCTGATATAGTTCAAGTGAATAACCCAGGTCTGGCGATATTTCTGCCAGTTTTGTTTGTGAAATATTTTATATTTCACCCAGGCTGAGCCTGAAATTGGTCAGTACCGATTAGTGTACTAACCCCGGTAAACAAATATAAATAAACAAATAAATAAGTAAAAACATTGCCTGAAAATTTAGAATAATCAACTCTAGCTTCATTGCATCCAGAGATCCATTATTCTGAATACATTGCTGAGTGAATCTATTAACTCCTTAATTCTTGTAGGTTGTCATTGCAAGCTGCTTAACCAAATTAGGTTTTCATGTGGTGCAGCGGTTAGCATTGCCGCCTCACAGCAAGAGGTTTTCCGGTTCGATCCTCAGCTGGGGTACCTTCTGTGTGGAGACTGCATGTCCTCGCTGTGGTCACATGGGTTTCCTCCGGGTGCTCCGGTTTCCTCCCACATCCCAAAGACATGCTGTAGGTGGATTGGACACTCTACATTGGCCCTAGGTGTGTGTGTGTGTGCCTTCTGTGGAATGTTGGGCGCCAGGCTGGCAACTCCACTGCCAATCAAGAGCGGACAGGTGATTCGCTGTGGCGACCCCTAATCGGGAAAAGCCAAAAGAAGAAGAGGAAGATGCTGTTTGTGGTCTTTTTTGACTTCTGTATCAGTGAATCAAGCAACCTGGTAAAACAAGCAACGGCTGTTTCACATGTTCTCAATCAGATGGCAAAGTATACCAGAGTATTAGCTTGTGCTACTCTGTTAATCAAAGGTTTATACTGGGAAAGTACTTTCAATCTGTTTTTATTTTTACTACACAGTTCTTACAGGAGGTGTAGACTTTAATATCATAGGAAATTTCATGCCAATTCTGCACTGCAGAACATAGTGCTGAGAAAGGCTAAGGTCACACACACCTGTTCAAGGTCATACACACCATGGAGAATAGCCTTCTTTGGCCTACTGGGAAGGAGCTTTTTGAATTTCATTGTGCTTTGCAACATTCTCCCACGTTTGAACTTAATATTTCAATTTAACTGCTGCTGAACACTACTGAAAATGTCAAATGTTCCCTATTTTCTTGGTTTCATCATACTTTGGTGGTTCCATTTATTTTATTTGCTGTCCTTGCAAGCTGAGGCTTTTGCTCTTGCCCAGGACTGTTGTAAACATGCTCCCTAGTTTGTTTTAGTACACTGAGGGCATGTAACAACCAAACTTGTTATTGCCACTTCTACTACTAGTAATTTAATTTCTTTGGTAATAAATTCAGCATGTAGTTTAACGAGCCTCACATATGACTGCACATTTCTATTTCTTACATGAAAATCGCATTTGAATCTGGTCTCTTGATTTCCACAACTGTTCCTTTTTCCATAATGACACTGTCTCGTTGTTGTAAATGTTAAATCATACTTATATGAACTGTAAAATCTTATCAGTCTTATAACCATATATTTGTTTAGGATTTGTCAATGTTTCTCATTTCAGGCTGCCATCATTTAAAACTACTGACAAGTTTTCAATAAAATATCATGTCCAGTTAATATGTACACCTGTTCATTGCCCCTTTTAAGCCCTATTTCTGATCAGAAATTCAGTAGGATTTCTTGAGTCTAAAAACTAGCTTTAACCTTTGCTGTGGGTCGTGTGAAACCTGTTCTAAAAACAGATGCAGAATGAGAGCGAGCCTTGCAGCGACTGCTATAAAATGACTTACCATATTTAGCTATACAAGCAAGAGCAAGTCTGAAAGTGCACTGAGCAAAGCTAAGCTTCATAATCTGTCCTAAACTACTTGTGTATAAAAAACGCATTTTAGTCTGTCTGTTAAAAACTAAAAAGTTGTGGGGAAAGTACTTTAGTTTAGTCCAACAGGGTACAATTTAATTCTTTACTAACCACTGACAAAATTTTACTAAATGCAGTTTGTAAGCTGAGTTACAGACAAAAACAGCTGCTGACATGTGCCATGAGATACACAAACGCATAGGACTTAAGCTGCTGTTATAAAGAAAAGTAGGCACATACTCTTACATTGGGGACAATAATAACTTTTATCACAGTTCTTTATGGACTAAATTAGGAGGTTCAAAACAAATCTGAACTGTCTTACCTGCAACAATAATTTGACCCTTTCAATGGGGGCCACTGCTGTCTTAGAAATAGCTGCAGCAACTCCACCAGCAAGGAAATCCTTCAGGAAACTGATGGCTTGGTCAGACATTTTTTGAATTAAATTAGTTCTTCAAATGTCAATGAGAAAAATGTCTGATGGGAGCCCCCCCAGGGTACCAACAAGCAGCACTAAAGGCTTCTAAAAGAAAGTGTGTCACTCTTTTCAGTTCATATATAGAGCTTCATGCCTCTCAAAAGGGGTGGGAGTGGGGTGTCCACACCTCCTGCGTCAGACAGAGTGTGGCCACACTGTTTGGTCCCAGATTAGTTTCTCATAAGTGTTCCAAACTGACCAGACTCCACCCATATGACCTTCACAGCTCCCTTAAAAGTGATAGCTTACAATTCAGTTTACTACAGAGGTGTAAACAGCATTTGGCACACTTTTATTTTATGTATAATATTTCACATATAATAATAAAGAATCAAGTAAGTGAATTATTTGGATTACGTGACTGGATTTTAAAATGCTGTAAATATATGTTTGCCTAAAATCAATCTAAAAAAGCAGCACTTGTATAGGTAATACAGACTGTATTGTAATTACAGGAAATATTTTCAAAGACTGAATGTATTAGAAGCAGTTCTTTAATATTTATTTTTACAATTTAATAACAAAGTATACTGGTCTTAATAAAGGTGCTTATGTGTCCAACATATGAGCAATACAAGGATTAAAAGATTTTCACTGTGTCCCACATAGCTATCGACTGTAGAAAGGCAAGTCAGATTACTGGATGTGCCAAGCTAAAAGACACTGCTGAGACCCATGTACTGTATTGTCAGATCATTCCAAATGGGAGATGAGTTTACATTACACAGAAATACAAGACCAAATAAACATGATCTGTAAATTGTTTCACCAAATGGTGACGTCTGCATACCTCAGATGTGAACACTGGGGGTAATAGTAATAGTATAGTTAGTGATAAAACATACTGCTAAATATGAAATTTTATTTATATTATTTTGTTTACTGGGTTTGTCTGATTGGTTTAGTCAAAAACCCCTTTCCAGCAGAGGCCTGGGGAGAAAAGCTCCAATATATTACAGACATTTTTAAACAGATATTCAATAATATACATGAACAGACATTAAGCAATATATATTAACAATTACACATGTTTGCTAATTAGATTACATTCATATGAAATAAAGGCAACTGTTACAGGATAGAAGATGCTTGTGCCTTAATAGATGTTGGATATTGAGTATTTGAAGAGGTATGTTAGTGGGTTTCTCAGATAGATAGCAGGTCATGTGATTAGGAATTTAAAGAAATGGAGGTGAGAGAAGTAAGTAAGTAGGGCAGGAAATATTAATATTCTGATTAAGAGGTGTGATACACAGCAGGTTCGTAAATAATTTTATATATGTCGCCTCACAGTAAGATGCTGTCCGGTTCGATTCTCAGCTAGAGCGTCTTCTGCGTGGAGACATGCATGAATGGGCGTACCTTCGTTGTAGGTTGTGCATCAGGGCTAGTAACTTGGCATGTAAAAATCAACCACCAATCATTAGCGGACCGGTGTTCCGCTGTGGCGACCCCTAACCGGGAAAAGCCGAAAGACTCAACAACATTAAAAAATGATAACCTAGTAATATTGCAATAGGGAATGGATGTCAGATAGCAGGTTCATACTTACTAGGTATGTCCTCCAAAGGAAGACATTCTCAGGACTGCAGCATCCACCTCCTTTAAAGTACAACAGAGTAAAGTATCAGCAACCCATCTCAATACTGTGTGAGTAGAACCCACAGCCTTCTGCATCAAAAGCAAGTATGCTACCTGTTGTGCTACTAACAATACAAACAGACTTGGCATAAGCAGTGCTAAACTACTATTCCCCTGAAGCTCTCAGCTCCTTGTAAAATCCACTTGACACTCAGCTATCTCTCTCAGCTTTGCAACACAAGAAATCTGGAACAAGCCAGAATTTATTAGGTGGGGACAAAGGCTCAAAACCAGGGACACATTTTAACCATTGCTTGTATAATCTTAGAAAGTTGCTAGAATAAAATGTTTTGTGTTACCCTGCATTTCCTGAAAGACAGGAAGACTGAAACATAATTGGCCATCATTATTTAAAGAATTTAGTTCTCAATGATTTGCCAGAAAACCACAAATTTTAAGAGGAACAGACAAAAAGTATGAGCTAAACATTCTGTGAAAATATGGACAGTTGAGAGCTATGGACCCAACTCCTTGAATCATAAACAAGTGGTGGTATGGGTAGAGAATTCAGGCTCTTGTTCCTTGTACCTAAGGTACAGGGTTTGAGCCTGACTAACATTAACGACCCTAACTGGGGCATTTTACACACACACACACACACACACACACACACACACACACACACACACACACACACAATTGAACACTCTTAAAAGCAGCGCACACACACACACACACACAAAAACACACAGTGAACACTCGTAAAAGCAGTACACACACAGTAAATTGAACACTTGTAAAAGCAGTATACACACTTAATTGAACACTCTTAAAAGCAATACACACACTGCTAATTGAACACTCGTAAAAGCAGTACACAAACAGTTAATTGAAATAAAAGCAGTATACACACACACACACACACACACACACACACACACACACACACACACACACACACACACACACACACAGTTAACTGAACACTCATAAAAGCAGTATACATACACACAGACACACACAATTAATTGAACACTTGTAAAAGCAGTAAACAATTTGAACACACACACATTTAATTGAACACTTGTAAAAGCAGGAAACAATGTGAACACACACCAAAAACTAAATTCCCTTTCTTGAAGAAGCATTAGTTGGAGAAGCAATTTCAAATATGAAGAATCAACAAACTAAAGTCCTTTACTTGAAGAAGCAGCCAATGTCATGCTAGTTGGTGAGGAAGCAATAGCACAGGCGGACAGGAAGAAATTTCAAGTACCATGGGCATTCAGAAAGAACAGGATGTCTGTGTGTGCCCAACACGGACATGCACAGACATGACACAATGGGACCCTATTCTTAAAGAAGAAGCATTCTTCAAGAACAGTACAGATTTTTGTAAGTAAACAGTTCCAGAAAGTGCCACCCAGGGCAGACTGCTCCTCACCCCACTGGGCATAAGATTCTGAATGAAGACAAATTGTTTGATGGCATGGCAAGCTGCATACAGCAACAGATCTAATGATTTGATAGGCAAAGTTTTAGCTATGTTTTAAATTAGTCTGCATTCTGAATGGATTTCTGTGGTAGTGGGATGTGGTTCCAAAGTTTAGCTACCCAATTTGAATATAGAGAATTACATGCAGGATTAGATGATTCAGTTGTAATGATTAGGGATTCTTCTCTACAGAGTAAAATGCTCTCAGAGGAGTAATCTTGTATTAAGTTGCTAAGGGCTTGGCAATTTTCTGACTTACAGAGAAGTATGTGTATTGTAGTTAGTTAAGAAAGAGCTAGGTGATGTCATACCTTTCAACCTCAGCATGGCACATTATAGGCCAAGCCATACATAATGCTGGTGGAAAGGCACAATGACAGGGAACATTCTTACACAGTGTGCTCATACAATAGTATCAATGTGTTATGATAACAGATTTGCCATTAAATTGCATTTCAAGGGATGTCATATATCTGCAAATCAGAGGACCAGACAGATGGGGCAATATCCAGTACATTCTGGAAAAATCGTGACAGTTGAGAGGTATGGGTGATCTGTTAGTTACAACCCATCAAAGTCTCTGAGGGCTGGGCAGTTGTGTGTTCTGTTGTTGTAATTTACTGCAAATTTGGCTATTTTATTATAACATTGCTCAGCTTTGGACAGTTGTGAGATTTGAAAGTTAATGAAGACTGGGGTAGCACAGAGGAGAGATGGCAGTTAGAAATTAGAGGTTATAAGTCTTCTGGTTGTATCAGTGAGATATGTTTTTATTCTGTATAATGTACTTGGTTCTTTTTAACCATATGTGATACACAGTGGTCAAATTTCAACTCCTCATATATGATGACACCCAATAATTCTGAGTGGTTTACTTGTTTTCATATACTGTTGGTACCAGAGATGACCATGAATAATGTTGCTTTGGCAGAGCTGTGTTTTGGGGTAAAGAACAGTAGTTTCATTTTTTTTAGAGAAATTGTACATCAACACCCTGAATGGAGAATGAACGTTCTCTAGTAGGGTATTAATGTGCAAGTAATGCTTGCTGAAAAACGATTCCTCTGCTTCATGGCAGCATATCATGCTGCCATGGAGCTCTGACTTAAAAAAAAAACTAATGGCTGCGATTATTTTATGTTCACTTCTTCATCTTCTTCTTTCGGCTTTTCCTGGTTAGAGGTCGCCACAACGGATCAGCTGTCCACTCATGATTGGCAGTGGAGTTTTACAGTGTCGAGTTGCCAGCCCGGTGCCCAACCTTCCACAGAAGCATACCTCCCAACCATACCGAATTACTCGGTTTTTACCGAGTTTTGGGGTCTAAGTAATGGGGTGCCACGATTCCCGAGTGGCACCCCTTCATTTACGATTTTTTCCCAGTTTTTTTAAATGTTTTTTTTTCTTTCGTGTTTGAGCTGATGTCATCACGTGCGCGATGATGTCAGCTCTGTCAGCCTGTCGGAATTGAGCTCAAGGGCTCATGTACATGCGTTGCTACTGTTTGAAAGAATTTGGATTTCCAGTTGTCTGCGAGCGGGAAGTACAGCATGGTATTGGGTATAATACTGCAGAGTGAATATTTCCAGATCCAGAGTGGAATTAGTTCATGGCAAATGAGCTTTAAGGTATTTTTACAGTAGTTATCGTCTTCTGCAGACTCTAAGGCTGAGCTTTCATTTTGAATAATTAGCTAGCTCGTGAAATTAGCTCAGTCCAGGTATTTATTTTTGGATAGCTCTGTGTATTTTCTGTAGTTATCTGCTGTGTAGCTTAATTTGGAGCAGAAGCTATTGTCTGTATTTTCTCTGCTGTGCTGTCACTGTAGCTTAAGCTTTAAGATATTTTCCGCGTGTCTCTAAGACAGTGCAGCATGCAGAGCTGTCGTTTGAATAATTAGGTAGAGCAGTTATCTGTACTGACTTGAGGTTAAGCTTTAAGGTATTTCCCAGCAGTTATCTGTATTTTCTCTGCTGCCATGTAGCTTAAGCTTTAACGTACTTGTTCCTGTGTGTCTTTCTAAGACAGTGCAGCGTGCAGAGCTGTCGTTTGAATAATTAGCTAGGTAGAGCCGTTATTATCATCTGTATTGAGCTAAGCTTTATTTCAGAGCATATCATCTGCATTTTCTATGCTGCTGTGCAGCTTAAGCTTTAATGTATTTCCTGTGTGTCTCTAAGAGCTCTTGTTTGAATAATTAGCTAGCTCGTATTTTCGGATATCTTGTCTGTATTTTCTCTGCTGTGTAGCTGCTTTTAAGGTATTTCAGAACAGGGCTTAAGCTATTTCGGAGCAGTAATTAACTTTTTTTTTTCTATATGGGCCTTCACTTGCATTAATGTTATTTTTTGGTCCTCTGTGATACAATTTTCATTTTCAAATTGTACTTAATGTTAATAAAGACATTCCAGGGTAAAGGCTAATGCTAATTAGCCATGTGCTGTCTCACACAAATGTCTGTGGGAAGGATGGTATGCATGGAATCATTCAGCTGAGTAAATTAGCATGCTCTGCCACATTAAAGAATACAACCAAAATGCTGTATTTGCCCTGTAATAGTCAATAGGAGACTGCATTTCATGCAGTATAAGGTAAAATAAAGCATGTATATATGCAGGGATATGAGTGGTCTTGAATAACCATGTGTGAGATTGCATGTCTACCTGGCTAATTACACCAGGGCATTAGGCAAGGAAATAATTTTGCAGGGTGTGTGTGTGTAGCCTTTATGATGGAAATGTTCTGAATTGGTCAGTTTTGTCATTATTGGTTCATGCATTTTGTTTCATTCCAGGACATTAGGCAAGGAAATTATTTTTGTAGGTGTGTGTGTGTGTGTGTGTGTGTGTGTGTGTGTGTGTGTGTGTGTGTGTGTGTGTGTGTGTGTGTCTAGACTTTATGATGGAAATGTTCTGAATTGGTCAGTTTTGTCATTATTGGTTCATGCATTTTGTTTCATTCCAGGGCATTAGGCAAGGAAATTATTTTTGTAGGGTGTGTGTGTGTGTGTGTGTGTGTGTGTGTGTGTGTGTGTGTGTGTGTGTGTGTGTGTGTGTGTGTGTGTGTGTCTGTGTGTGGACTTTTATGATGGAAATGTTCTGAATTGGTCAGTTTTGTCATTATTGGTTCATGCATTTTGTTTCATTGTCTACTGAAAAAATGTTCAAACAATAAATTTAAAATGCGCTCTGACTTAAATCTAACAAGTGTGCTGTATTATACAAGGAATATAATTTAATAAAGTCAGGAAGGTGCATCAAAAAACACGTACTTTTTTGTGTGCAAGGGGCCTATGATTTGAAAATGTCCCAAAGGTAATCTTTATCCACCACTGGCCAAATGCATTTTCTTTGTGGTGATGGTTTCAATGTTTTTTCAATGAATGTGAGTTTCAAGGGCAGAGAAGTTTTAATGCCAAGTTTATTTTCATTGTTTGTTTAGCAGATATCTATTGGTTGTGCATTCATTGTGCTATAAAATGTAAAAATAAAATCCAAATAATCATTGTAGAAGTAAAGCAGTATACATGCACACACTAGTGTTTATGGTAAATGGGGTGAAATAGCCAGGTAATGGGACATTGGAATGGCTACAGGGCAGGGGGACTCTGGTGCCATATTTTGGTGGTCTGTTCTTCAGTTTGCATTTGAAAGCTGGCATCCCACAATTCCACTGGAGTGGGCGGGTTATGTAATTATGTATGCAAATTTTATGTTAATCAGCGTACAGATTTGTACCTATTTTTCATGGGTCTTGTCCAGATTTTTGATGTTTGCAGGTTGAGAGGTATGCACAGAAGGCACACACGCACTCATGCCTAGGGCCAATTTAGAGTATCCAATCCACCTACAGCATGTCTTTGGGATGTGTTTAATGAGTGTAAATAAAATAAACAGAAAAAAGTGTATGTGTGTGTATATATGTGTATGAGTGTATTTATGTTTCTGTCTGCGTGTGTGAGTGAATGGATGTATGAAAGCAGAAGAGACTGTGTGTGTGAGAGATATAAAGTGAGAGCCATCTTGTGTGAGTGAATGCATGTATGAAAGCAGAGGAGACTGTGTGTGTGAAAGATCAAGAGAGAGAGAGACTGAGAGTGATCTTGTGTGAGTGAATATGTGTATGAAAGTAGAAGAAACTGTGTCTGAGAGAGAGATCGAGGGAGAGTGAGAGCGATCTTGTGTGAGCGAATGCCTGCATGAAAGCAGAAGATACTGTGTATGAGAGATTGAGAGAGAAAGAGCAGTCTTATGTTAGTGAATGCATGTATAAAAGCAGAGGAGACTGTATGTGTGAGATGGCGAGAGAGCGAAAGAGTGGTCTTGTGTGCATAGCTTTCAACTCTCCAAATTTTCACGGAATACAGAGTTTTGTCTCATATATTTGTCTGATCCTCATAAAATTTGTGGTTTTTTGAAGTTTTGTGGCAAATCAGTGAGGAAAGAATTCACTAAATAATGACAGACCTTTGAATTTCAGTCTTTATATCTTTTAGAAAATGCATTGTAATACAAGACCTTTTATTCTAGCAACTTTCTAAGTTTATAAGAGCAATATTTTAAAATGTTCCCTAGTTTTGGGGCTGTGTCCCTCCATTATTTTTGGCTTTGTCCAGATTTTTTGTGCTAAGAGGTAGAGAGTTATGCTTGTGTGAGGGAATGCAAGTATGAAACTAGGGGAGACTGTGTGTTTATATGTATGTGTGTGTGAAAGCAGAAGAGACTGTGTATGAGAGAGAGAGAGAATGAGCTGTCTGTAAACTAGTGTTTTACTTACTTTTTTATTTTTTAAGTGCTATATTATTTTTTTATACATTTTTGATGTAAAATACTTCCTCCAATGCCATTAACATATACCAGAGAAAACCATATAAACCAATGGAATAAAGCAAATACCAAAGAGTCATAAAACCAGGCATTTAATAAACAGAAAACTGGAGTAAGCACTTTCACAGCTTCTTCAGACCTATAAAATTTATAGCATTCATTGTCAATTTATAGAAAAATTCAATAAACAATTAACCAATCAGACAAATAGTCAGCAACCAATCAAGACTCTCTGTGGCCCTAAGCCTATATTACAAAAAGACAAATTCACTAAACACTATAACATGGTCTGAAAACATTCATTCATATATATTAAAATTTATATCTATATTAAAAAACATATATAGATATATATAGGTTCATAGATTCCTAGGTAGGTACTAGAATATCAGCCCTGAGGCCTATATAAGCTTAGCCAAAAAGGTTCCCTGGTTTTCGCTACCCAAGAAAGTTATTTTCTTGCAGCCCTGTCTAGCAGAGCCACAGAAGTGATCCCTGGGGTGAATTTCCTATTTCCCATCCGATTGTCAAGATTTTTCTTAAAGAGGGCTAATGAGGAGTTTTGCTTGACATGAATGGGTAGTCTGTTCCAGAGCATGGGAAGTCTCTGGAACAGGAATCTATCCCTCCAGCACGTTCTGTTTATTATGGTGGGAAGGTTTAGGTCCCTGCAGCATGCGGCTCGGAGGGATTGGGGTTTCTTTAAGTGTAGCATCTCCAACAGATCTGGGTTTAACATGGCTTTGTATGCTAGGCAGAGGTTGCCTCTGAGTAGGCAATAAGTGACGGAGTAGAGCTGGAGTTTTTTGAGATGGTCTGTGTATGGCATCTGTTTGAGGCCAGTAATCCTCTTAGTGAGGTATTTCTGTAGCCTTTCTAGTTGTTGTAAATGTCTTGTGAAGTACATGCCAAAAGGGGCATTGTACTCTCTAATAGGTCTAATATGGAATGACCTCCTTTTTTCTGCAGGTGAACCCCCTTGTGATGAGGTGTGCTATGTAGAAGGATTTTCTGACTACTGTGGCAATGTGGTTATCAAAGGAGAGACTAATGTCCACCTGTGTCCCAAATTCTCTTATCACGCTTTTGGTGTTTATTAGGCTACTGCCTATGTGGTAGTTCATGGATACAGTATTTTTCCCAAAGGGGATGACAGTGCCCTTCTTGGCATTGAGCTTGAGGCCATGACTTTGACACCAAGCATCAGTCTCAGTGAGGCCTCTTTGTAGAATGTCCACATCATTAGGCGATTCTATTATGGCACCTAGTTTGCAGTTGTCCGCGAACTTCGTTAGCCAAAGACCTGCTGTATTAACCTGAACTTCTGAGAAGTAGATGCCAAACAGGAGAGGACCCATGACTGAGCCCTGTGGTACTCCACTTGTCACTGGTCTGAAGTTGGATTTGGAGTCGGCTACTTTCACTGTGTGGGTTCTGTCAATGAGCCAATTGGCCACCCATCTTGTAACATAGGGATTTATGCCCAGTCTACTGAGTTTATCTATAATTCCAGAGTGGGGGATGGTGTCAAAAGCCTTGGCGAGGTCAAGATATGCTGTGTGCACCACCTTACCCTCATCCATGGCTCTGGTGACTGCTTCAAAGAAGTCAATCAGGTCTAGGAGACATGACCTACCTTTTACAAACACAAACTGAGTGGGGTCCAGAGTTTGGAGGTTACCTTTGTCCTTGTTTGTAAGCTCCAAGATGATATGTTCCATTGCCTTGCAGACAAGGCTCGTCAGGTTAATGGGGCAGTAGTTCCCAGGGTCCATAGTGGCGCCCCCTTTGTGGAGTGCGATAACCATTGCTGTGCGACATTCAGTAGGCACAAAGCCTGCAGTGAGGCTATGACTGAACATGATACTTAGGTGGGGTGCCAGTTCATTCTGTAGTTCGTGCAGAACGCAGCCTGTGTTGTTGTCAGGTCCCATGGATGCTGTGTTCTTGGCTTTGGAGAGTGCAGTCTTTACTTGTGCAGCCGTGATTACAGGGGTTTTGCATTCTTCCGGTATAGTTATGTGCCCTTTGGGGGGGTGAGGGGGGGGTGAAGTTTGCACTGAACCTATCTGCCAGGATGTTGGCAATATCAGTTGCATATCTAGTGCTATTGTGCTGTAGCTCAGAGCAGATCTGAGTGTCGCCATTGAGATTCTTGACATAGCTGTAGAATGCTTTGTGGTTGTCTTTAGAATCAGTGACAATTTTATTTTCGTAACTAACTTTGGAGAATTTTATGAGGGATTTCAGCTTCTTACTGAGGCTGACTGTGGAGTTCCTGCAATCAGGGGATTTTACTCTTTTTTGCAACAGCATCATGTTGAGCAACTACATTGGAGGTGTGGATACCCTTAATGAATATGGACACACCTCCTCCTTTAGTGTTTTGGTCCAGGTTAGGTGGCCGAAAGGTGTGGTATGAGTTATAGTCTGGTAATGCAGGGGTGCTCACTGGAGCCTTGAACCAGGTCTCCGTCTCTGCACAGATGTCGATGTTCTCCATTTTAAGGAGTGCCTCGAGTGAGTGCATTGTGAGGTTTAGACTTCTAGCATTGAGTAGCATTAACTTCAGATTTTGCTTGCTTATACCTACTACGGTGGTGAGTTTGTCATTTGAACCTTGCATACAAAAGGCTCTATAGAGGTGACAAGAGCCTTAGCCAGTATCTGGAATCCCAGGGGCAACAGGTGCAGGCTGCATCATGGTCTGTCGATCATGTCGTCCCAGGCAGATAGATATTGGATCCCCTTAGAATGACACCAGAAGCTTAGCCAATTGTTGAAGTCAGTCATTTTGTCCTTGTATTGTGGTATAATTCTGGGCAATGGCAGGATGCTACTCAGGGCTAGGGTCATACCTGCCTGGGCTACATGATCCGAGAGCTCCTCCATGTCTCTTTTCATGTAGTCCAGGGAAGTACATCTCAGGTCATTCACACCAACATAGACAATGACAGAGTCATATTTGTACTTGTGAAGTGACCTGAGTGCTTGCATTATGTGGTGGATCCTGGCACCCGACAGGCAGCTGACAGTAACTTTCTCATTGTTTAGCCTGGTGAGTGGAACATCAGTGTGCCTGACTATAGAGTCACCTATGACTAGTGTGTTGGGCATGTTGTTTTGCCTTATGGGCTGAGGTTGAGTGGCACACTGATTTTGTGGTCTGTGTGTCATTTGGGTAGTTTTGGGGGTGGTGGTTGCTTGGGTTTCAGCTTTGGAGGTCTCTGTTGTTTGGGCAGATTTTTAAGATCTTCCGCGAATGTAGGTGTGTGTATGGGTTTAGCAGGTGTAGGTTTTAATGGACTATATGTTGAGTGTGGTGTGGTGCAGTTGTTTACCTTCTCCTCTTGACTGTCTAGTACAGTCTTGGCTGGAGAATACTTGTCTTCCAGTTTGGTTATATAAGTGCATCTCTCAAAGGTTGATGTGTTGGGTGGTAGGAGGGATGTCAGTGTACATGAGGCAATTGCTTTATTGCCCCATAATGCCCAGATTCATCAGGCGGACAGGGGAAAATACTGGGAGCTGACCCTTAGACATGCCTGGATAGGTGCTTAGTAATTTAAGTACTAAAAACTGTTTTGCTCCTAACAAGTGAGGAAAGTTGAGTGCTGCAGTAATTTGTAGATTATTTAGTGCTTGCAACAAGTTTTGAATAAGCGCTGAACACAAGGAAACAATTTTGAGTGCTAAAACTAGAAAACTGGGTAGTTCTAAGGGAAAATTAGAACAGCAGACTTTCTGGCACCGGGAATAGTTTGACCCTAGTTAAATGGCACTGCATGATACGCAAATCCGTGCAAACACGTGTTTTTAAACAGAAAGATGAAAGGGAAAGAAATAGCCCAAAATGGCCAATAAAACTACAGATTCTGAGCTGAAACCACTCCTCCAGAAAAAGATAGGCTGCTCAAAGCTCAGCACTCTCACTGATGAACAGAGAAGGTTCCTTATATCTTAGTAAGGACTGAGCAACATAGAAACTTATATATATACATATACATATGTTAATATATATTAATAATGACTAGTTATTAGAAGATTAAGAGCAATAAAATCCTTTGGAAAGCATTCATATAAAGCAGACTGCTGTTCAATTATTTTAGTAGCTAACATATCCTCTTCTGGCTTAAAAAAAATCAATAAATAACTTAAGATACTTAGCTCTTACCTTAAGGTTATGTTTTTGCCACTGTATAAGTGGTTCCGTGTACTGCTCAACATACGTGGGCATTTTAAGAGTCAGTAGTCCCCTGGGTATGATTTTCCTTTGCAGACACACTTCAAAATGTCTCTGTGTCTGTAAGCATTTAAATTTCGAAAGGTTGAACTTCAAATCATCCACAGCTTTCGTGAGGGCTTCTACATCCACATTGGTGTTTTCAGTCATTTCCAGTTCATGAGACATCACAGGCAGCATCAATGGATTATCAGCCCTCACCAAACAGCATGTCAATTTATCACTATGTTCAACATGCCTTTCAGTAAAGTTAAACTGGGTGATAATCAAGCTGCAACACGTCCAATCCACCCTTGGCCATGCTTTCTGTCCGCGTTAAAGTAAAAATTAAAATCGTCCACCAAATCATGTAGATAGAGAGTAATATCCCATTGCACAGTAGACTTAAATCACGAAAACCAAATAAAACAGCGGAATAAAGCAAAAAGCAAAGGGTCATAAAACCAGGCATTTAATGTTAATTGTTTGACTTTACATGTTGTTTATTTAACCTATTGCATGGAACGCAAAGCATTCTGTATTGGTAAAACTGATAGGATGCTAAGAGATAGAATGAGGGGACATTTATACAATATTTGCATTGCTTCAGTTAATAATGCCCTATCAATCCATGTTTGAGATACGAATGAGCAACATAGTTTTAAATTTATGGTAACAGACATAATACAACCTAGTCTACATGAAGGTGATATTCAGAATCTTACTGAGGTCCAGGAGGTTAGATGGATTATTCACCTGAGGCCGGATAAAGGTAGGGGACTAAATGAAAAAGTCCCCTTGAAACCCTTTTTAAAAGGATGTAGTCTTAGAGTATAGTATTACATGTTATAGGTTTATGGGTGCTCTTATTCTTCTAATAATTAGTCATTATTAATATATATTAACGTGTGTGTGTGTGTGTGTGTGTATATATATATATATATATATATATATATATATATATACATATATATATATGTTTTTAATATAGATATACATTTTAATATATATGAATGTTTTTAGAGCATGTTATAGTGTTTAGTGAATTTGTCTTTTTGTAATTTAGGCTTAGGACTACTGTCTGTTTGGTTAATTGCTTATTGAATTTTTGTATAAATTGACAATGAATGCTAGTAATTTTATAGGTCTGAAGAAGCTGTTATGAAAGTGCTTACCCCTGTTTTCTGTTTATTAAATGCGTGGTTTTATGACCCTTTGGTTTTTGTTTTATTCCGTTATTTTACTTGGTTTTCATGATTTAGGTCTACTATGCAACAAGATATTAGTTTCTATCTGTGTGATTTGGTGGGCAATATACTACAGAAGGTTTGAAACATTAGGCGGAGGAACTATTTTACATCATAAATATATAACAAAAATAATATAGTACTTAAAAAATATAAGTAAGTAAAACAGAGCAATTCTACAGAGACACCATTCTCTAAGCACAATATTACCATACAGGGTGTTTGCTAATGTGTAATTAATGCCTTTCCTGGGGTGTAGAGGCCCGATGACACAGGCACATTAACACATACCCTGGAGGGCATTATTGCTTAAATAATAATAGTCTTTTAATAATTCTACTTCCAACAATTATAAAAAAATAATAAGTTATAGAAGAAAGCAAATCTCGAGATCTCCCTGTACAAGTAAGAGTGTGTGTGTGTGTGTGTGTGTGTGTGTGTGTGTGTGTGTGTGTGTGTGTGTTGCAGAGGAAAGGGCAAAATCATGAGTGTGTGTGTCACACTCAGTGCTTGATGCATTTTCTAATTTCCAAATGTCCAGATGGTACAACAATGCTATGCCAGTCATTAGAGTTCCATCTAGTTCTCTTGAAACAGCATCATATTTATACGAGATCCCAGGAGCACTCTTTGGTTAAGTGACTTGCTCAAAGTCATAAAGTAGGCAAATAGAGTTAGGTGACTTACTCAGGGTCACACAGTAGGCAAATGGAGGTAGAAAGAATCAAACCCTGCATCCTTGCTACAGGAAGCAGCTCATTAAGGGCTTAGAGCCTTAGTCCTCTGCATTTTCAGACATTTAAACACTTTCATTTTTTGATAAATCACTAGAGGTTAAAAGTCACTGAGGTTTACAGTCAGTCAATAATGCCAGTCCTTAGAGTTTCATAGTTGCTGTGGTTCATAAAATAAAATGCATGTTGTTCTGTTAACTTTTAAGTAAATAAGTGTAGTTTGCCTCTTATCTAGCACAGATTCTGATTTTGCCTCATTTATACTCACTTGTTAACTTATTTTTTTTATGCTGAGTCAATGAGAAATAGTCAGTCGGTGATGTTACAGTTTTGTAGTGTTTATTTTTCACAAAATGCATGCCCATGCAACCCTGATTGTTCTTTTAATGCATTAAGTGATCTGGAATTATTTGTCCCTTAAGGTTGTGTGATATTTATGCACTGTTTCTTGCAGTCAAAAGTATACTGTTTGAACCCTTTTACCTCCATTTGCCAAGTGTGTGACTTTGATCAAGCTGCAATCGATGGTCACATCATTGTGTGTGCGTCTCTGTATGAATACTTGGTTCTTGCATCCCACTATCCCACTTGTAAGTTATTAATTATCATAGTGAGCTAATGCTGCTCTTTCCTGTGTTAAGGGTACGGGGTTCGAATTCTCCCCCTCCTTTTTTACTTTAGTCTGGCAGTTGGCACAGTGCATTAAGGTTATGAGATGTAGTTCCTGTAGTACAGGTCTCAATTTCCTCAGTCGTCATTTGCCTACTGTGTGTCCTTGAGCAGTCACTTAAACAGACAGTACTTTGGAGCAAATGGAAATGTGGGTTAGGGTCCTCAGTGGTCCAATCTACTGCTCCATCAACATTCAGGTGTAGTACAAACTGTATAGATACTGCATAGCAAGTGTGAGCACCTTTAAGTAACATCATATTGAACTGCCACAGGTCACATTAACCACATCCTGACATATTTTATTTGTTTATTTTAGTTTGCTTTTGTTTACTGGGTTTGTCTGACTGGGTTTTGTGAAAAAAAAAAAACTTTTCAAAGGAGGTCCGTGGAGAAAAGTTCCAACATATTATAAACATTTATAAACAGACATTCAGTAATATACATGAACAGACATTAACTACTACACATGCATATGCTAGACAGATTGCTTTCATTTGAAATTAAAGGCACCTATTATAGTATAAAAGTATAAATTTGGACAGTTGTAAGACTTGCAGGTTAGTGAAGATTGTGGCAGCATAGATGACAGATGGCAGTTAGAAAGCAGATATTCTTCTTCTTCTGGCTATTTCAGTTAGGTAGGTTTTTACTGTGCCAGCCTCCCACTATGACAGGGTGGGAGGCTGGCATAATGGTTAAGGTGTTTACCTTACCGACACAAGGTGCAAGGTTTGATTCTCACATGGGGTAAATGGCTAGGCTTAAAATGGCCCACAAGGGCAATTAGTTTAGTATTAATCTATGAACCTAGTTTTTGATGAGTTTTCTTTTAACTACATGTGATATATAGTGGCTGAATTTTAACTGGTCATCAATGATGACACCCAGTAATTTTGTGTGGTTTACTTGTTCTGTCATGGTGGTGTTGACAAAGATGATAGTGAATAGTTTTGTTTCGGTAGAGATCTCTTTTGGGGTAAAGAGCAATCATTTAGGGTTTATTTGCGGGGGTTAAAAGTAGTTTATGAATTATTTAGCTATATTTCAATCAATAAAGATTGCTGTATAATCTTGGAAGTTTGGGAAAGATTTGGCAGAGCAGATTAGGGTCACGTCATCAGCATATGGAACTAGGGTAACATTCTTTGTAGCAGTGTTGAGCTCATTGAATATCCTAAAAAGGACTTCCATTTTTAAAGTGTTTCAATCACAACAAGAATACCCAGGAAAGACGCTGCCCTCAGCTACTCCCTAGTCCTGAAGACAGTAGCGCAGCTATCTAAATCTCCATCTCAAAAAGGACTTCCATTTTTAAAATGTTTCAACTAAAAGTAGGTCTATCTACTGTGGTATAATTGTATTTCAAACCCTAAACTGCTAAGTACTGGCTTGCACACCGCATGGACTAGCCGTCCCCCTAATAAGCAGCTAATCCTGATATAATTTGTTAGTCACCCTCCACAAGGGAGGGTGATTCCTCATTTTAACCACGAGATGGGAATATAGTCCATCAAACCCTCATTCCTAGCTGCTTCCTAGAGTTTTAACTTTAAACTAGAGAAAAGAAGTGCTATACCACATCTTAATATCAGTAGTTCTAGTTCTCCTAGACACAGTCGTGAACAGACTGTCAGAGTAGATAACCAACCCAAATGATCCTGGGTATCCAACACTTAAATAAATTATAAGTCTAACAGCATTTCCACCAAAATATATTAAGTAAGAACAATTTTACCTGTGGAACTGATTGATTGTTTTTTGCGAGTGCGGGACTGGCTCGGTTATCATATTACCCAAGAAATCATCGCTCCCTCTACTACACGTATTTATCCTCCCCCCACCCTCATAGGAACCTATAAATATAA
The DNA here is from genome assembly GCF_019279795.1 of Protopterus annectens. Classification (NCBI taxonomy): domain Eukaryota; kingdom Metazoa; phylum Chordata; order Ceratodontiformes; family Protopteridae; genus Protopterus; species Protopterus annectens. Next base: position 509,691,245 of record NC_056731.1, read on the forward strand.
GCCCATACTTGTTGCTCCATTTTTAAATCCCTGGATTCCCAAAGTCGTTCACTCCCTGGTCTCTGCGGTCAGTGCCTGCCAGTAAGTTGTATATGTCTTTTTGAACATTTTTGCTCTGATCTCGCGGCTTTGAACTGTTATTAGCAAGTTTTATTGTACATTAACAAGTTGCTATTGTTACCGTGTATCCAAGTGCCTTGTATTAAGGACAGACATACTAGCAAACATTTATCAGCATGGATGCGCTCGAGCACTGACGAGTACATTGTACTGAACTGTTTTGTGCATGTAAACCTTGTATTTTACTCCTAACCAGATGCAATCACATGTGGGAAGGGTAGGAACCCTCTCTTTAAATAACACTTGTATGCTGACTAGTGAGACAGCGCTAATGTGCTGGTATTTATAATGTCTCATTACAGGTATAAAACCTGCACCTCTGAACCCTACAAAAGGAGTGCTAGCATTCGCTCTTATTGATGCCAACTGACCCCTCTGTGCGATGCTAGTGTGCTGCCTAATCCTTCGCACACTCAGTCGCTATACATATAAAACTCAGAGGTGGTAAATATAGCTCACTAGGTACCCCTTCCAGTTGGAAACGTAATAACTACCTCGAGCGTTGCAACTACGCAGCCATTGCATTTCTACAGACCCAAGTAACTCCTGTATTGTGGAAATCACTCTACTTTCTGAAATATGGCTTTCATGAAAGTGACGACATCCACATGAGTGTGTTGTAAATGATTCTTAGTTGGGTTTGGGCTATTAGTACCACTCAGTCACCAGATCTTTTACACAAAACACACTCACTTGGCTTGCATAGTCACCCGGTTTTCTAATTATCGCCCAGGGGTTGGGAAAGGGGGCATGTGCTTGTGATTAAGGAGTAGGAAGTTTTTTTTTGGTTTAAATGTAAAAATTGCTGTTATTTCTAACTATCAATTACTGTTTAAGAATTAAGGAAGGAAGTGTTTCTTTGGTCTAAATGTAGAAATTGCTGTTATTTCTAGCTATCGATTACTGTTTAAGAATCATGAATGGTGTTATGGTTCTATAGGGCATCTGCTGCTAACTCTTAACTGTTGCGTAAACCCATCTGTAGAGGTTTAGAGTGACCTAAAGAGCAGTGCGTTATAATACAGCTGTATATTTATTACTGTGATAAGGTTATCTCCCCCTTTTTGTTACATGATAACAGTGAATCTCCTTACTTAGCACACACTTCCCTCATCTTATAATCATCTTTACTTAGGTTCATAGGTTCATACTAGGCTATCTGCCCGAGGGCATTTACAAGCCTAGCCCATAGTTTTGTGGCTTACGCCACCCCTTTAGTATGGGGAACTATACCCATTATTTTGCTGTGCCTCTGTCGAGCAGTGACACTGAGGTAATCCCTGGGGTATATCTGCGATCTCCCATCCATTGGTCAAGATTTCTCTTGAACAAGGCCAGCAGTGCTCTGCCTCACATATACCGGGATTTTGTTCCACAGCATAGGGAGTCTTTGGGTGATGAATCTATCCCTCCAGCACATCCTATTAATAGCCGTGTCGAGGTTTAAGTCTCCGCCCTTGTGGCTCTGACGGATTTAGATTTTTGAGGTGAAGCATATTCATCAAATCTGGGTTTGACATGGCCTTGTATGTTAGGCAAAGGTCACCTCCGAGCAAGCGGTGGCGACTGAATAGAGCTGGAGTTCTTTCAGTCGGGCAGCATAGGACAGATGTTTGAGACCCTTTATCCTTTTGGTGAGGAACTTTTGTGGCCTCTCCAGCTGCTGCAAGTGTCGGGTCAGATACATTCCGAATGGGGCATTGTACTCAATCATTGGTCTGATGAGTGATGAGTATAGGGAGACTATGACCTCCCTTGATCTAGATGAGAATCCCTTCATGATAAGGTGGGCAATGTAGAAGGTCTTCCTAACTACTTTAGCTACATGGGTGTCAAATGACAGACTACTATCAACCTGGGTCCCCAGGTCCCTGATAACTTCTTCTGTGCTCAGTGGATTGCCACCTATTTGGTAGCTAGGGGTAACCTTGTTTTTCCCGAAGGGTATGACTATGCATTTTGGCATTTAACTTTAGGCCATGGCTCTGGCACCAGTTATCCGTTTCTGTGAGACCCTTCTGAAGGATATCTGTGTCAGATGTGTTTTCTACTATGGCGCCCAGTTTGCAGTCATCTGCAAACTTTGTCAGCCATAACCCTCCTGTGTTTGCTTGTACTTTGGAAAAGTAGATGCCAAACAAGAGTGGGCCCAGGACTGAGCCCTGTGGTACACCACTTGTGACAGGCTTTGAGTCTGACATAGCGCCAGCAACTCTGTCCCTGTGGGTTCTGTCACTCAGCCAGTTTGCAACCCATCTTGTGATGTATGGGTTAACATTTAAGCTGATGAGTTTTTCAATGATACCCGAGTGGGGTATTGTATCGAAGGCCTTCGCCAGATCGAGGTAGGCTGTATGGACTGCCTTTCCCTCATCAATGGCTTTGGTGACTGTTTCGAAAAAGTCAACCAAGTTTAGAAGGCATGATCTGCCTTTGACAAAGCCAAACTGGGATGGATCCAAAGTCTGCAAATTCCCTATGTCTTTATTTATGAGGTCCATTATGATCCTCTCCATGGCTTTGCAGATAAGGCTTGTCAAGCTAATGGGCGGTAATTTCCAGGGTCGGTGGAGGCACCGCCTTTGTGAAGTGGGACCACAGTTGCAGTGCGCCACTCCTGGGTGCGTATCCAGAGGTAAGACTATGATTAAACAGCTGTCCTAGCTGTGGGTTTAATTCTCGTTGAGTTAAGTGGAGCACACAGCCTGGGACACCATCAGGTCCCATGGATGCTGTGTTTTTGCTTTGGAGAGAGCAGTTCTCACTTGGGCGTTGGAGATGTTTGGGGGCTGCAATCGCTTGGTATAAATATCTCTCCTTTTGGGGAGGGGAGAAGTTTGCACTGAACCTGTCAGCCAGTATGTTGGCAATGTCTGTAGGATCAGTAATTTTCACATCATTTTGAACTAGTTCTGAACATATCTGGGAGTTTCCTCCCAGGTTTCTAACATAGCTGAAGAAGGCCTTATGATTGTCTTTTGAGTCTTTAGCTATTTTTCTCTCAAAATTTGCTTTGGATGATTTTATGAGAGCTCTTAGTTTTTACTTATAGTGATCAAGGGTGTCTTACCTTTTAAGGATTTTGCTCTATCTTGTAGTAGCTTCCTCCTTTTGTTGTAGTTTGTTTATGGCTGGGGTCCACCAGACTGGACGCTTGCCTTTGGTACAAAGAGTCTTTGTTTTGCTTGGGATTGCCTTATCCATGCAGTCCTGCAGGTGCTGGTAGAAGGCATTTGTAAGTGATTCAGCGGCTTGAGTACTGTTTTCCATGGCTCGGGGCCTTAAAGGAGACCACACTAGTCTTTAGAAGTGTGAAGTCGGCTTCGAGAAGTTCTTTACTGTGGTCTTTTTATTTCAGGTGGGGTGGGATGAGGACCTCCAGCGAGATTAGTTGTGATCTGATCTCACCAGTGAGGGGTATACTTCGGGTGTTGAACATTGTGCTCCCATGTTCGTGATGATGAGATCAAGTATGTTTTCTCCTCTTGTGGGGATGGTGACTAGTTGTTCCATGGCATTTGAGTTTATGAATTCCAGGAACTTTTGGGCTAGGGTGTTTGGGCTTGAGTAGTGTTCCCAGTCTATATTAGGGTAATTGAAGTCACCTAGTATGATGGTGTTTGGTGATACATTTATCCCCTCTAGTGTTTTCAGGAAGGCCATGTGAGGTTCGTGAGTTTGTGAGGGTGGCCTGTAACATGCTACAATTTGCAGAGCAGTCTTGCCTGTGGTTAATTGCACCTGGATGGTCTCCGATGCATCGTGCATTGCCACCAGTCTTGAGGTGTGGGTGTCCTTGATGAATATGGATACCCCCCCCTTTCTTGGTATTGTCCGGATTTTGGGGCGGGCATGATATGAGGTAAAACCTGATAGTGCTGGGGTGCTCTCAGGAGCCTTGAACCAGGTTTCTGTCACAGCACAGACATCGATGTTCTCCATACTGAGAAGGGCCTCGAGTGCGTGCATTTTGAGATTTAGACTTCTGGCATTGAGCAGCATTACCCTTAGTTTTTTTCCTTTTTGTGTTCTAGGGTGGTAGGTTTAGAATTTGAGCCTTGCCTAAAAAGGCACTATGGGGTGGCAAGAGCCTTTGCCAATATCCGGAATCCCAGGGTGACAGGTGCAAGCCGTCCCTTGCGAGCAGCGGCTTGTCCAGCATGTCATCCCAGGCAGACAGACATTGGATCCCCTTTGAATGACACCAGAGTTTAAGCCAATTGTTAAAGCTGATCATCTTATCTCTGTATTGTAGCATCATTCTTGGTGAAGGTAGGATACTGCTCAAGGTCAGGGTCATACCTGCCTGGGCTACATAATCAGAGAGCTCCTCAATGTCTCTTTTCATGTAGTCCAAGGAGGTACGTCTCAGGTCGTTTACACCAGCGTGGACAATGACTGAGTCGTATTTGTACTTGCTGTTGAGAGACCTGAGTGCTTGCGTTATGTGGCGGATTCTAGCGCCTGACAGGCAGCTTACTGTGACCTTCTCCTGACTCAGTCTGGTGAGCGGGACGTCAGTGTGTCTGACTATGGAGTCACCAATGACTAGTGTGTCTGGCATTGTGTTTGGCCTTAAGGGCTGTGACTGTTTGACACTCTGACTGTGAGGTCTATGTGTTGCAGGTGTTGTGTTCTGAGGTGGTGGTTGTTTGGGTGTCTGCTTTGGTGGCCTCTGCTGTTTTGTTTCTTAATTATCCTAGTAATATAATCCACCCTCATACCTCCACCCAAAGCACCTTTATTTTTGGTATACTGTACTTCCACCCTGCTATTGCTAACCCCTTATTTCTCTCTGCCTCACTCATGTAGTTAGTGTCTCACATGTTCCTTTCCTCCTTTTACAGCAAGAATACGCAGGAATGACACTGCCCTCGGCTACTCCCTAGTCTTGAAGACAGTAACGCAGCTATCTAACCCTCCATCCTAAAAAGAACTTTCATTTTTAAAATGTTTCAACTAAAAGTAGGTCTACCTACTGTGGTGTAATTGTATTTCAAACCCTAAACTGTTAAGTACTGGCTTGCACACCGCACGGACCAGCCGTCCCCCTAAGCAGCTAATCCTGATATATTTTGTTAGCCACCTTCCACAAGGGAGTGTGATTTCTCATTTTAACCACGAGATGGCAGTATAGTCCATCAAACCCTCATTCCTAGCTGCTTCCTATAAAACGGAGAGTTTTAACTTTAAACTAAAGGAGAAAAGAAGTAATATACCACATCTTAATATCAGTAGTTCTAGTTCTCCTAGACACAGTCGTGAACAGACTGTCAGAGCAGCTAACCAACCTAACTGATCTTAAGTATCCAACACTTAAATAAATTATAAGTGTAACAGCATTTCCACCAAATTATATCAAGTAAGAACAATTTTACCTGTGGAACTGATTGATTGTTTTTTGCGAGCGCGAGACTGGCTCAGTTCATCCCCGCTCCGTTCGCCCTCGCTACGCTCGAGCTCACTCCGCTCGCCTTCCCTACCTCCATTCCAACCCACCCCCACATCAATTACATTTATAGCTATACACCACACCCCTAGCCACTCCTCCGTCAAAACTATCCAATCACGCAGTACATGTAATTATCCCTCACACCAATGCAGCCCATCACACCCTTCTCTGCACATCCCAAATTGGATACCACACCCTATATTTTAACGCCATCTCTACCATTTTTCAGCCCTATCCTAGTCCATAACCCACCTCACATCTAAACAATATGGCCTATACTCTGACCAACCACCTTCTACTCACCCTATTACACACATTAGGCCTCTCGTCTCTCCTCCTCCTATCCATGTTCTCATCCTACCACACACATCTTTATATCAGCCCTCCACGACCATGGCAAACTGACTCAACTATCTCTTCCTCCACTACTACCTACTCGCCACTAACACCAAGTGACCTCTCCCCCTCTCCACCACCTTCCTATCTATATGGAAATATCACCTACAAACTTCGAGCCAACTGCCCCAATAAAATAACCAAAATAACTCACAAACTAAACAAACTCTACCGCCACATACTACAAAAACTCTCTTGTTGCGGTGATATTCTCCCAAATCCTGGAACCAACACTTGTAATAGCACCTACCCAACAAACCCCAAGCCAATATATGCTTGACCTACCTCATCCCTCTTCCTTCTAAACATAAATATAAGAAGCATACTCAACAAAACACATGATCTCCATGCCCTACAAGCCCTGTACAAACCTAACATCATAGTACTAACTGAAACTTGGCTTAAGCCCAACCACCACAACAATAAAATAACAGCCCCTGGCTATGATATTATATGTAAAGATAGGTCAGGAAAAAAGGAGGGGGGTGTAGCCATCCTTTTCCAAAGTCACCTCTCTATAGAACAAATTGAACACAAGTCTCAAGACATCTAAGACATAGAACTAATATTAGCTAGACTAAAACTAAACCCCAACAAACAAATCATAATAGCTGGAGGTTATATACCACTAGACAACAACACGAATGTACTCGAACACCTACTAAATTGGATGAAAATCACTCATCCACAGGAAACCATTCTTGCAGGTGACTTTAACATTGATTGGTCTGACTGTAACAACCAAAATACCACCACCCATATTAACCTCCATGGTTTTACCCAAATTATCAATACTCCTACAAGAACAGATAAAACCTCTAAACGACAGTCAGTCCTGGATTGGATACTAGTATTTGACCCCACTCAAGCCCATCTCTCAGGTAGTCTCCCTGACAGCCTTAGTGACCATCAAGCAACATACCTAATTAGGAATCGACCCCACCAAATTAAACAGCCCATTCTCAGGGTCATAATAAACAAAAAATACTTCAGAGCTCAAGACTTAATAAATTCACTTAAATCCTGTATATGGTCTCCACTAAAATACTTAGCACTAGACGAAGCTGTAGAATACTTCACCTCCACCTTCCTAAACATCCTGAACTCCCATGCACCACCCAGAACCACCAGAATTAAAACCAACCACGCACCATGGCTATCAAAAGACACCAGGTCCTTAATGAAAGAAAGAGACAAAGCCTGGTTGCAATTATATAAACACAAAACCCCTGCCCTAAAACTAAGGTACCATGAACTACAGAATCAAGCCAAAAAACACATAAAAATAGACAAAACTAGTTACTATAAAACTTTACAGGAAAAATAATCCAACAACCCCTAAATATTTTGGGCCTCAATCAATAACATACTACACCCAGGAAAACCTTTCACCCCTTCTCCACTACTACCAAACAATCTACACAACATCCCCACCCACTTTAACAAATACTTTACTGAAACTATCCAAGCCCTAGCCAATACCCAAACAATATCAACAACACCTCCCACCCTTTCCAATACAGAAAGCAATACACCTAGTTTCTCCCTAGAACCAGTCAGTACTACAACTATCACCAAACTCCTCAAAAAACTGAAATCAACAACCCCAGCAGTAGACAAACTACCTGCAGAAGTCCTACAAATTACCATAGAGGCCATAGCCTAACCTGTGTCCATCCTCATTTACAGATCTATAACTGAATGCAAAGTACCCAATTCATGGAAAATATCTCACATAATACCATTACGCAAAGGGGGATACTCCCTTGAACTTAGAAACTACCGCCCCATTGCAATACTATCACCTCTATCAAACATTTAAGAGAGGATAGTCCACTCACAACTAATGAATTTCCTCCTTCACAACAACCTATTATCCCCATCCCAGCATGGATTCAGACCTTCCCACAGTACTACCACAGCATTACTATCCTTTTCAAACTCTGTTAATACCCACAGAAATAACAGCCTGTTTGTATCCTCCATATTCTTAGACTTATCCAAAGCCTTTGATATGGTGAACCATAGTTTACTCCTAGAAAAACTGGCCACTCTTAATATAAATTCTTCCACCTTATCCTGGTTCAGTAACTACTTATCTAACTGACAACAAGCTGTTCCTTGGGAAAACCACCTGTCACCCCTACTTCCAGTACCCATTGGTGTCCCACAAGGGTCCATTCTCGGCCCACTGCTATTCTCCTTATTTACTAATGACATAGCATCATCCTTACCCTCTGCCTCAGTAGTCCAATACGCAGATGATACCACTATAATATGTGCAGCCGACACCCTCAACAAACTTCAAATCATAACCCAAAACAGCTTTACCCTAGCCGAAGAATGGTTCACCAACATCAAACTACTGCTTAATTAAAAAAAAAAACTAAACTTATTCTTTTCAGTCCAGGTAGATCTCCAGCCATAAACAATAATTTTGAAATAATAGCCAAAGACAATACTAATATCACTCCAACACTACACACTAAGCTTCTGGGAGTAGAAATTGACACTAAACTCAAATTCAACATCCATATTTCTCAAACAATCAAGAAAGTCAACAAAAAGATCAGACTCCTTTATAGAAACCACCACTACATGACCAGACACACAAAATCCACCATAGCTAGAACCCATCTGTTATCTAGACTTCTTTATGCTTCTCCAATCTCCACCAACCTTCCCCAAACAGAGCTCACTAAAATTGAATCATGCTACAACAAAATTGCCAAATTTGCTTATGAATCCATTCATAGGTCCCATCACTGCCAATCCCTTGGACAACTCAACTGGCTTGAATTTCCACAACTCCTTTTACTCAACCAACTTACCACTGTCCATAAGCTCTACTATCTTCCTATGAAAACACCTGCCTTACAGCAACTAATTCAACCCTACACACCCTCCAGAAACATAAGATCAACACACCGGAACCACATAAATGTCACCAAGCACAAAAATGAAGCTGACAAATCCCTCTTTGCCTGCTGCATTGCAAAAACCTGGAACCTCCTACCCGATCACCTAACCTCAACATCCTCACCTTACCTCTTTAAAATAAACATCAAATCCCACTTTATGCAAAACTGGCTATGTTCAAGTCTTCCCCCAGGCTAGACCAAATCTACTCACTGCTATTAATACTCTCCCAAATAATGAATTCTGCCATGGTTCTCGACCTCTAATAGTTTATCGACTCAAAGCTAGAAAGTAAAGTATTCTCTACTATCGTTCCCTATTTGCTCAAATTCCACCAGATACTCAACTGTAACTCATTTGAATCTATTGTTTGTAACTGCACTCAACTAACATGGTGTACTTTGTGTATGAATATCTTGTATCTTGTGAATGTTAACTAATGTAATGTAATACTTGAGGATCTTTGTGCATGAATATCTTTGTACCATGTGAATGTTAACTAATGTAATGTAATACTTGTGGAGCTTTTCTCCCTGGGCCTCCGCTGAAAACGGACCTATGTCCAGTTGGACCTTCCTGGTAAACAAATGTAAAATAAAATAAATAAAAATAAAATATGCTGAAAAGTATGGGGCCTACTAGATCCTAATGGGACACCAGTAGTTACTGACAAAAATGTGGAGCCGATATTTTTCCATTTCACTGCTTTGTACTCTGTTTGAGAGGTAGCTATAGAACCACTGCAGTGAAGAGTTGGTGCGCCCTAAAGATGAGAGTTAATGTAAGAGTTTCTTGTGGGAGACAGTTTCATAAGCTTTTGATAAGTCTAGGAAGATGATGGAAACTAGACTTCTGGCTTTTCTAAGGCTGTCAAAAATACTAACAAAATACAGCAAAGCAGTAGTTGTGCTATGATGAGGATGGAAGCCATGTTGGGTTGAAGAGAGAAGCAGTTATTTATTAAATAGTTGAGGTCACATGATCAGTACAAGAAACAACTGAATATTGTGCTACACCACAGCAGGCTGATACTAACAACAGAGTGGCTGTTGATGATGTCATAACTCTCCTTCTCATGACACAGCCTCAGGACAGTGGAACAATGTCTCAAAGTGCACTGTCAGGACCTTCTACCCCACAGCAGGTGGCTAACTCTGTAGGCAGTGACACAGGCTCACAAGCTCAGCATCATGAAGAAATTACGTTACATGGGGTGGGGGAACACCATGTAGCTTAAAACCTATTTCTTGTGCACAGCTGGAACCCCTTGATGGAGAGAATACATTTTTGGAGGTAGAAGTACCCTCTGTCACACCATTGCACAGTAGTGCCAGATCTAGACATGTTTCACAGTTAGCTCTAGAGACATGCAAGGCTTTAACTGTCCAGAAGCAGATGTGCTGTGACATAGATCAAGCCCAGGCTACTGTGGGTCTACTTTAATTAAACAAAAGCGGGCTCTGTCAGATACGAATCCGTCGATACATAAACAGCAAAATGCGATAACATCGAACACGCAAAACCGCAAAATTTAAACATCGAAATCGCAATAGTCGGCCAACCCCACCACCCGTAACATACTACCTGCACAAACACAACAACAAAAAACACATACATGCAAACACTAACCAAAACCCTACTTGTTGTTGTTGTCGTCTTTCGGCTTTTCCCGGTTAGGGGTCACCACAGCGGAACTCCGGTCCGCTAATAATTGGCAGCCTACTACTAACCCTAAATTAAAGCACCAAAACCCCACTTGTAACCCTACACTAAACCCCACATACACAACTATCTATGCACTACCCTTAACGCCTCCCTAACCCTAAGGTCCGTAACTACCGCACACTTACCCTACAGAACTATACCCACACAAAGTAAATATTCTACACACATACACTTAACAAAACCCTACACTAAACCTTACATACATTACCTGTCTATGCACTTACCTTAACCCGCACCCTAACCCTAAGGTCTATAACTATCGC
>NC_056731.1:509707119-509724619 GCF_019279795.1 Protopterus annectens
AGTGGTTTCCCTAAAGGGGCCTGGGGGTGGGATGTGGATCTCTAAGGTGATTAGCTTGTGGTCGGATCTGACCAATGAGGAATTGACCTCTGGGGTGGAACACTGGTTGCCAAGGTTGGTAATGACCAGGTCTGGGATATTGCTGCCCCTGGTGGGGGTGTGGATAAGTTGATCGACAGCGTTGGAACTTATGAATTCCAGAAAACGTTGAGCAAAAGAGTTGGTACATAAGTAGTTTTCCCAGTTATTGGTGGGGTAGTTGAAATTGCCCATTATTAGAGTGTTGGGTTGTACACTAATATTTCCAGTGTATCAAGAAATGAGAATTGGAAATCCAGGGGCATGGTGGGGGATCTGTAGCAAGTTACAGTTTGGATTGCGGTCTTGCCCAGAGTAAGTTGCACTTGGATAATCTTGGATGCATTATTCTGAGCAACTAGCCTGGAGGTGTGGATATCCTTGATGAATATAGACACACCTCCACCTTTAGTGTTTCAGTCCAGGTTAGGTGGCCGAAAGGTGTGGTATGAATTATAGCCTGGTAATGCAAGGGTGCTCTTTGGAGCCTTGAACCAGGTCTCTGTCACTGCACAGATGTCGATGTTCTCCATTTTAAGGAGTGCCTCGAGTGAATGCCCAAAACTTTACTAAAAGCACACCTAAAAACATGCTGACTATGCCCTTGCAACTCTCACTCTAATATCACCCACCCCATCCAGCCACTACCTTTCTTTCAACTCCACTAACTAGCTTGATTATAGCAAGCTCAGATGCTCATAAGCCTAGTACTTATTATACAGCAGGAACTTCTTATTGTAACATTTGTTAATGTCTGTTATGTACTTCACAGATAAAGATTGTAGTTGTCTACTGATGTACCATGTTCTTCATCTATAAATATGTTGTAAGTAATTGCTATGTAAATTGTTAATCGCTATGTAATCCAATGTAACTACTGTCTGTTTATTTTAACTGTGGAGCTTTTCTCCCCAGGCCTCCGCTGAAAATGGACCTATGTCCAGTCAGACACTCCCGGTCAACCAATATAAATAAATGCCTTTTGAGGTTTAGATTTCTGGCATTGAATTTGATTGCTTGTACCTGTTACTGTGGTGTTACTGTGGTGAATTTGTCATTTGAACCTTGCCTAAAAAAGGCACTATAGGGGGTGACAAGAGCCTTAGCCAGTATCCAGAATCCCAAGGGTGACAAGTGCAGGGCATCTCTGGCAAAGCATCATGGTCAGTTGATCATGTCATCCCAGGCAGACAGATACTGGATCCCCTTAGAATGACACCAGAAGCTTAGCCAATTGTTGAAGTCAATAATTTTATCCTTGTACTGTGGTATCATTCTTGGTGATGTCAGGATGCTACTCAGGGCTAGGGTCATACCTGCCTGGGCTTCAAAGATCGGAGAGCTCCTCCATGTCTCTTTTCAAGTAGTCCAGGGAGGTATGTCTCAGGTCATTCAAACCAACATGGACAGTGACAGAGTCATATTTGTTCTTGTTGTGGAGTGAACTGAGAGCGTGCATTATGTGGCAGATCCTGGCACCCGACAGGCAGCTTACAGTAACTTTCTCCTTGTTTAGCCTAGTGAGTGGAACATCAGTGTGCCTGACTATAGAGTCACCTATTGCTAGAGTGTTGGGTAAGTTGTTATGCTTTATGGGCTGTGGTTGAGTGGCACACGGAGTTTAGGGGCTATGTGTCATTTGGGTTGTGTTGTGGGCTGTTGGTTGCTTGCATTTCTGCTTTGGAGGTCTCTGTTGCTTGATCAGATTTTTATTGATAGCCTCCGCGAATGTAGGTGTGTGTTTTGTGTTACTATGTGTGTGTTTTGGTGGTGTAGGTTTTAAGGGACTATGTGATGAGTGTGGTGTGGTGCAAATGTTTGCCTTCTCCTCTTGACTGTCTGGTCCAGTCTTGGGTGAAGAGACCTTTGCTTCCAGTTTGTTTATATAAGTGCATCTCTCACAGGTTGTTGTTTTGGGTGGTAGGAGGAGAGGGTTGTCTGTGTACATGAGAAAATTGCTGCATTGCCCCAAGAAGCCCAGATTCATCAGGTAGACAGGAGAAAACACTGGGAGCTGACCCTTAGGCATGCCTGGATAGGTGCTTATTTATTATGTACTAAAAACTGTTTTCCTCTAGACAAGTGAGGAAAGTTGAGTGCTGTAGTAATTTGTAGCTTATTTAATGCTTACAATGAGTTCTGAGCAAGTGCTGAGCTCAAAGAAACAGATTTGAGTGCTAAAACTAAAAAAACTGGCTAGTTCTAAGGGAAAATTTGAAGAGCAGACTTTATGGTGCCAGGAATAGTTTAACCCTAGCTAAGCGGCGATGCATAACGTGTATTTTGTTTTTAATATAACAGTAGCAAATGAGCAAACTGATTTAAACAAATCAACCAATGAACCAATAAAAAGCTAAAAACTGAGTCCCATTCCAGCTGTTTTTGATCAGACAAGTTCTAACTGCACACTCCTGCCACTAGGGTGCAGGGGAACCTTCTCCAAAAAAAAGATGGTCTGGATTACTGCTCAAGTTATACAAACAAAGCTAGATTCAGCAGATCTGAATTTAGTCTATTCTTCAGCAAGCAAGGCGTACCAATTTCAGAAAGAAATAGGCACAATAAGCCTTTAACCAGAAACGTCCACCTCAGAAGGGCAGAATCTACCTTCTCCTCCCACAGGAGTGCAGACCACACCTTTGTAATGTAAAATAACTGGCCCAAAGCCCAAGTGCTTAAACAAGAACTAATACACTTTTGGAATAACATATACTAAGCCTTCAATCAACAACTCCCAACTTAGAAGGATGTAACTACCTGTCCTGTCACAACAGTGCAGACCACAAACCTTCTTAATGTAAAACAACTGGTCTGAAGCCCAAGTGCTTCAACCAAAGGCTTAGAATAACAGTTACAATTTAATCAGGCTACTAACAAGCAGTAATAAATGTAGTAAAGTAGGAAGAAACACAAATACAGTAAAAGCAGATGAATAAAGTGCACTTTTTTATTATATAACAATAGAAAATGAGCAAACTGATTTAAACAAATTACTCAATTAACCAGTAAAAAAGCTAAAAACTGAGCCCTGTTCCAGCAGTCTTCAATCAGACAAGTTCTAACTGCACACTCCTGCCACTAGGGTGCAGGGGAACCTTCTCCAAAAAAACAACAGTGCAGACCACAAATCTTCTTAATATAAAACAACTGGTCTGAAACCCAAGTGCTTAATCCAAAAGGCTTAGAATAACAGTTACAATTTAATCAGGCTACTACCAAGCAGTAATAAATACAGCAGAATAAATATAACTGAGTACTTTTAAGAAGAGACAAAAGCAAAATAAAGTGCAAGGAGAGAGGAAGGAGGAGCAGAAGAAATATTCAAGGTTAAGAACCTAAGTGGGTTGGTTTTCTCAAATGTTCTCTCTGTAATAAGTAGATGAACACCAGACTGGGAGGGGTGTCCCAGATCAAATTTACAGTAGGGGCAGGCAACTGCAAAGCCACCGACTATAACAAAACTACAAGAATAGGGTGGGAGGGAGGCGAAAAAAAACATTTCAGGACAGATGAGAAACATAAAACAATACCAGAAATTATAGAAAATAATTCAGTCAGGCTGTTATATGAATTTGTAATAATACCAGCACCAGCAAAAATGATCAGAATGTTTGCAGTTCTTTTGTTCCAGGTAGACAATATTTTTTTTCACTACCATTCTGTCCAGTGGTCTGAAGTGCTTTATTACAGTAGCACATCATGATGATGGCAGAGTATGGTACACATCTTGAGAATCATATTTCCGAATACATCTAATGGCAGTGCTGATGATCATTGAACGGCAGCAGACTGCATCCATGTAAATGTCAGGTGCCCCAAAACTGTTCCATTCACAAGATGACGGCAGTATATTCAATGCATGTAGACACTAGTGGCACAGATGTTTTTGCCCTGATCATATGACTCATAACTCCCCAAGTTAAGCTAGTAAGCCCAGGTGAAATAAAGTATTTATCATGATTGTATAACTTATTTTATTTATTTTCAGCATGTTGGATTTGACTTGGTTTGATTTTTTTAACTCCAGGTGCAAGAGTTGCCACCCAAAGCAGGAGGGGAGTAGTGGCTAATGCTAGCTTACCTATTTTAGGGAGACAGTGCTAGGAGAAATGCCTCCTGGCAGAAGCCAGGAACTGAACTGTGACTCTGCACAGAAAAAAATGTATTTTTTTTCCACTGTGTACCATCTAAAGGTTCATGTCTGCACTCATCTCAGTGCTTATTGAGATGGTAAAGTATTATAACATTACCCCTGCATCCTTTCTTTAGATTAGATACAGTTCATGCTAATATTGGAATGGCAGAAGTAAAAACAGAATATAAAAGGCAAGACAATTGTATTCATTACCTTTTATAGTCAATTATACCAGTCCATTTAACAGTCCATATTATTTGGAAATTCCAAGAAAATAATTTTGCTGTGTATCTTGTCCTAGAAGGTGCTGGCTATGGCAAACCATATCTTTAGCTATCGCCACTTCCTGTAGTAATGGCTATTCAATGATTTTCTTAAAGTCTCCTGATTTGCTGACAGCATATGAATGGTCATCCTGTACTTAAATGAATGGTCATCTTGTACTTAAATAAAATGTTAAACGTTTTTGGTGCTGTGCTGTTGCAGTATCCCTCAAATTCACTCAGTTGTTTGTCTTTCGGCTTTTTCCCGATAAGGGGTCACCACAGCAGAACTCCGGTCCACTAATGACTGGCAGTAGATTTTTACAAAATTTCAATGTGCCAGCTCGATGCCCAACCTTCAACGAAGGCACACCCAATTACACACGCATGTCTTTCAAATGCTACCCAACCGCAGGGAGGACATGTAGACTCCACACAGAAGGCACTCCCAAGCCAAGTCAAGAATCGAACGGAAGAACCTCTTGCTGTGAGATAACAACGCTACCGCTGTACCACCGTGGAACCCTCAAATTCACTCAGTAAATGTGTGAAATACAAGTTACAGCTGACACAAAAGTGACATCATTTGTAGCAACCAACTGGAGTAATAAAATCAGATCTGCCACTTAGATGCCACCTACCCCCCACATATCCACACATCACCTGTCTTTTGTTCCTAGCTCCATAAAAAGGCTCCCGTGGCAAAATTGTGCCAGAAGAGCCTTTTTGGAAGAAACATTACTGGCCGACTAAGGAAAAGCAATGAATGAAGGAGGACAGCACCTCAGCACCAACTGAGCAGCAGACCACAGCAATGGAGTATTTTATGAGCATAGGAGCCAGGGAGTAGTGGATCACCCCAGGACCCAAGTCTGTTAGTTAATGCACTCTGGTGCTTAGTGCAGATGATTAAGGCTATGAGCTGTTAATGGGAGTTTATCTATAGTCCAGGGTTTGATTCCGGCATTCTCCATTTGCCTACTGTGTGACTCTGAGAAGTCACTTAACCGGACAGTGCTCCTAGGAAACTGAGCTAGGCTTCTCAATGGTCTCCTGGACAGCATGTGCAGCAAGAATCTTTGAAAGTATTTGCACATCACTCAAGGAACTGAGAAGCAGCAAATTACCCCAGTGAAAGGTATGCTGCTGTTAGTACAAAAGAGCAGCCTCCTTTTGAAAACAATGCTTGATACAACACAAGAGTGACTGTAGTTTTTGCAATGGCCTTGGCTAGGTGTTTGGATTTAGTCCTGTTCAGCATATGCTTATCTGCATATTCAAAGCACTATTTGATAGAGTCTTGATAACTAATAGTGGGTAGATGTGTATCTTTTAGGCTAAACTTCCCCTTGTTTTCTTGCACTACCATGAGAACCAGTGTTGGCTGGCACAGATCTATGTGAGCTGTGATAATTCAGCTATTTACATATAGATATGGAGATATTCACTGATGAAATGTGGAAGGCTGCACTGTAGAATTGGATGGATGGGTCAGATACTCAAGTATTCATGTGATCATAGGAAATTAGAGGGTAGGAGTTTATGTGTGAGCAAGTGTGATTGCATGTGGGTTAGGGTTAGGTATTGAGATAGTATATGGGGGGTTTCCATGTGTGTGTGTGTGTGTGTGTGTGTGTGTGTGTGTGTGTGTGTGTGTGTGTGTGTGTGTGTGTGTGTGTGTGTGTGTGTGTGTGTGTGCAGATTTTAGGGTTAGAGTAGGGGTAACATTAGGTGATAGTTGTGTTTTGTTGAAGTGTGAGTGTGTGTGTGTGTGTGTATCTTGTATGCATTGTGTCCAAGATGTCTTGTGTATTGGTAATGTTACGGGAAGGGTTTTTCCTAAGATTGGGTGTAGGGTTAGGGATAGGGGCATGGCCAGGATTAGGGTAAGCAGGTATTAGTTATGCTTTATTAATACCTGCTAACCCAAAACCTGTTCCTGCTCCTAATCCCAATCCTACACCTGATTTTAGAGAAATACTTGCCGTAACACCCCGACTATTCCAATGAAGTATAGCCGGAGTGAATGGTAGGATTAATGACTTGGGAGAGGACAGTCTCTGCCTCTTTGATTTGTTAAGTTTCAATGTTTTAAATGTCAGATGTACTTTGATTAATGTTTGGAGGTTGATCTTTCAGTACTTTATTTACTCATTTAAATATAATTCATCTTTTGATTGACTTACATATAATCAATACCAACTCATCAATCTCAAAACATTGACAAGGCAGTGTGCATGCTCAGGGACATAACTGTAAAACTTTAAAACTAAAAGCAATAATTTTTGCAGGAGGCACGTTCTTTTGCACCACACATCCCATGCTACTTATATGTACCATCTCCAAAATTGAGCAGTACTAGGGAAAATGCATATTCCCCACCCTAGTATTATGGCAATCTTGCCTTGGCTGAATTATTTTCCAGTTTTTACGGAAGGGTTTGTCTTTGTGATCTTCTTACCCTGTGGTTTGGATGTTAATTGGGATATAGGGCAGGCACCTTAATGTTTATGCACATTAGCTAAGTTTAAAGACTCTGCGTTTCTAAAGTATAGTCAAACAATCTACTTATGCTGTGCTGATGAGGTCCATAAAAAGGCGTAAATATGCATGTCTATAGTTACCAGGGTTTGGCATTATTGGTCTGAAAGTATCATTCAAAATCCATGGATCTGGAACACTTTATTGTCATTTGCCTATATCCCATGGAGGTTTAAGGTATCACACATTGAAAACTCTAGCTTGGCTGGGTATATAACTATATCTAGCTAGGCTGGGTATATATCTACAGCTATATTTCTATCTCTATCTATCAATATATACGTATACATATATATATATATATATATATACACACACACACACACACACACACATATATATATATATATATATCTATCTATATATATATATCTATATATATATATATATATATATATATATATATATATATATATATATATATATATATATATATCTATATCTATATATAGATATATAGATTCACTTCAGAAGCTCGAATTCCCAAAATCTCGAACTTCATATAGTCGAGACCAAAAGATCGAGTTTTGGAAACTCGAACTTCTAAAATGAAACCAAAAAAAAAAGTCAAACATCGCTTTTGCAGGGGGACTCCGAGATCGCGCTACAGTGGGGAAAAGGGAAATCTCCCATATTGCGCTGTATGCAGAAGCACAAAACGGGAGATTTCCCACTTCTTGTCAACACCGCAAAAAAGATAAAAACATTACGTACACACAGAGCATACAAGAAGCCTTGCCTCTGTGTGCACGTAACATTTTAAGATAAGTAAAGTGTTATTTTTTAAAACTTTACATATTCGATTTACTGAAACGTCAATCATATGGTCTTGACCATATGACATTCGAGATTTCAGTAATTCGATTATGTAAAGTGCTTCCATATATATATATATATATATATATATATATATATATATATATATATATATATATATATATATCAAACTTCACCAAAAAACAACTAGCACTATTACTTGAGCCTATTTAATATAAATATGCCTTTACAGAACAGCATGACATGATGTTAAAAAAGCAGACTGGTTTTGCCTATTAAGTGCTGGTTGTTTTTTGGTGAAGTCATTTATTGAACTGTGCATCATTTGTTTGGCTCATAGACCAGTTCTTTGTGTTGCTTATATACCATTTGTTTGGCTTGTACACCAATTCTTTGTGTTGCTTATATATATATATATATATATATATATATATATATATATATATATATATATATATATATACACACATACACACATACATGTATGTATGTGTGTAGTAGCTGAAATAAAATAAGCAGTACCTTAAGTTGATTCCACACAATATTTCACAGTACACACACAGCCCCTTCATGGGTGTTTATAAAACAAAAGTCAAATGCTCTAGGCCACTTCTAAGCCAAGTTTTCATCTCCACAAATTGGTAATGCCACAAGGTACATCCATAGATTAAACTATTTCCATCCTTCCAGAATCCTCCTTCAGGTAAGACTTAATTTCTTATTTGTTGCTTTAGGCAGCTGCCTTATATACAATCGTGGCTGTTAGTTAAACCGTGTCAGTAAGCTAGCTGTTATGAAAATATTCCCATATTAAGTTACATTTAAAGAATGCAGGAACTGCCCCCTTCGCCCCACATGCCCTACACATCTGGTGTTTGACACTAAATCACCTTGCTATGGCATGATATAATAACTCAGTCATGATATGATTAGATTGTTTTAAAACTGTATAGTTTTCGAGGCACTGAAATGATCTTTCTTAGCATATGTGTGTTTCTATTTTGGGCTAGAAGGAGCTCACCTGTCTACCTGCATCTCAGGTAAGGCCGAGTGCCTTGGACATTATTGTTATTGACTTCTGTGGGACAAATGGAAATCTCATTCTCCACACTGAATTCCTACAGTCTTTTTAATCTGGCTCTCACATAGCATATTATTAGCCTCAAACAAGCAGGTTACAGTTCTTTTTTCCTTGCAAATCTTGGTGAGATGAGCATCTTTTTTGTACCTGTGATTAACATGACAATATTGATGCTTGCAGGGCACTGCAGTACCATAACTATGGTATGGTGATGGGTCGGGCGTAGACTAAAGGGGG
This sequence comes from Protopterus annectens, assembly GCF_019279795.1. Taxonomy (NCBI): domain Eukaryota; kingdom Metazoa; phylum Chordata; order Ceratodontiformes; family Protopteridae; genus Protopterus; species Protopterus annectens. The sequence continues at coordinate 509,716,232 of NC_056731.1, forward strand.
CATAACTGGCACCTCAGAAAAGTTAGCAGTAGGATACAAGTTCAGTGCTGGGATTCATTTAAGCAGATGTGGATAACATCATGTCTGCTTAAATTAATGCTTCTAGATGTTAATTGCAGCAAGAGCTATTAGGAGCTTTTTGTTATAGTTCTGCAGTTCTGAGGTCTTTTTGTTTTTGCCCTTAGTTATTTGTGACATGGCTTTTTTTCCCAGCTTTTGGTTGAGGATGGCACTAATCTGGAAACATGGCATGGCAGCAGTTTGACTGTTACAGCTTTGGGGCATGCTGTGAACCTTGAGGGATTATGCTTATGGTGTGTATTTTTTAATTTTATGAAGTTATCTGCTAATTCCAGTGCATAGATTCTCCCAAATGTTGTTGTTCAGTGCCTGCATATTTCAGTACTTCAGACTTAGAACAGCTTGTGTATCTACTATATGTGAATATGTTTAAAGTAGTAAATTCTACAGGGTTAAAATTGTTCACAAGTCAAATGGTACATGGTTTACTCGCTCTAATGGCCATAACCTAGTACATGACATTAATAGAACCTGCTGGAGGGACAGATTTGTCTCCCAGCGGTTGCCATACCTTTGGAACAGACTCCAGCTTCATGTCAAGCAGATCACCTCATTGGCCCTCTTCAAATGCAATCTGGATGATTGGATGGGTAACCATAAATTCATTCCAGAGGTTCCAACTATGTCCTTCTTGGATAGGGATTATATATGCTGATTGTTGAAATAAGGGCCCTAGGGTCATTAGCTTAGTAACCTCCTATGATCCTATATCCACAGATTAAGTTGTCCCTAGGGCATGTATGCATTTACACATCTCACAAGTACTATAGTTTATGTCAAACAGTAAAAGCTTTCCTGTGAGCATCTGGCAGATGTTATGCTTCTTGTGTTGTTCCCCCTCAACTAGATGTGAAGATTAAGTATTTGATCCAGAAAAAAACTTTTCCACATCATGCTAAGCAAATTTCTGCAGTGAGCAGCCACATGCATAATGTGTGTAATTTACACACCCAGGAGCTGCAAACTGGGCTGGCCAAGAAGCACAGTCAGACTTGACATGCTGATGATCACATAATGACACGGTAATGAACATTATTACAATGAACAACTCGTGGTATGCTGTTGATATAAAATAAAATGGTGGAGTGATTCAGAAATATGCAAATCCTGCACAATGGAGCTGCACCCACTGCCTATTTGAACTCTGATGAATATTTATGTTCAGTCTAAGGGAGTCATTAAAGAATGGTAGTGGTGCTCACAGCATTAATAAATGTGCATCTGCAAGAGGCTCGTATTGCCACTGCTCTGATGGTGCACAATATTGCCTCTGGAGACATCGGGTCATCTGACCTCTCTTAATTTTTCATGGACATTGACAATGTGGACCAATACAATGTGGATAGGGACACCATTTGAGAAATTGTGGACATTAATCATTCTTATCTGTAATCTCATGTGAGTCATGGAGAACATATATTAGTGGATACCAAAGTTTGTGCAGCTTTATGTATGTTAGCTACAGGGATCTTTCAGCAACCTACTATGGACACAGTGAGGGTACCTCAGGAATCTGTGCTGTACTCAGTTTCTCAATGACATGCTTCAGCATGTGGAGGAGCATTTGTAGCTCTCAAGTACCACAGAATAGAGAGCCAACATCATGCAAGATTTTTATGATCTATACAGGTGCCATAGACTGTACTTACATTGAAATAGAAGCTCCACTTGGTGAGGTGGGAAGAGGAATGTGAAACACAAAGGATATCACTTCATCTATTGCCAAGTAGTCTGCAATGCATAGTATATAATCTACAATGTGTGTGTGTGTGTATATGTGTGTTTCTGTTGGCTATCCGGACATAAATCACATTTCCTATATATGGCACACCTGTAACCTATACCAACATTTTGAAGGGGTGACTTGCCCTAGGGACATCTTTCTACTGATGGTGAATATGCCATGGAACCCTACCTCATGACACTCATAAGAAATCCACAGAATCAAACAGAGCAGGGATGCAACCATGCCCCAGTACAAACAAAGAACATTACTGAGCATGTGTTTGGGCTGCTGAAACATGCTTTCTCTGACTGGATTCATATGGTGGTGCCTGCACTATGACTTTGGCACATGTGCAACAGTAGTGCCAGTATGTCAAATGTTACACAATACACACACACACACACATATATATATATATATATATATATATATATATATATATATATACCCACACACACACACACACACATATATATATATATATATATATATATATATATATATATATATATATACATGCACACACACACACACGCACACACACACACATATATATATATATATATATATATATATATATATATATATATATATATATATATATACACACACACACACACACACACACACACATATATATATATATATATATATATATATATAGATATATATATGCACACATACACACGCACACACACACACACACACATATATATATATATGTATATATATATATATATATACATACACGATATATATATATATATATATATATATACACGATATATATATATATATATATATATATATATATATATATATATATATATATATATATATATATATATATAAAATATATATATATTTATATATGTAGGAGGCACTTACAGTGGGATGTGCACCAGTAGGAGTATCAGTTCCCAGTATGCCAGAATTATCTGTGAGCTCAAGGAGTGTTTATGTTTTGGCCAGCAGCAACATGCTTCTCGGACGGACTTCAAATTCAAACTCAAATCAGGACAGGTAAAGCCAGCAGCAGTAGCTAGCTGATATTCGGCCTCTGTTCATTGATGGAATGGATACTTTATTTGTCATAAAGAGGTAAATGGGAAATTGTTTGCAGTATTTTGGATGGGAAATTTCAAATGGGTGATTTGTGGCTTTCAGTGTGGCTTGTCGCTCTTGAATTTGTTGGCTCAAAATGGCCTGAGCTGGTTTCAGTGTACTGTAAAGTGTTAATATGGCTGGCTACCTGAAGTGGAATGGAGGGGATAGATATTTTTTCCTACTGGATTGAGTGGATAATTTGTTAATGGTGCGATATTTTCCCTTGCTTATAGTTGCTATCATTGTTCACTTATTTTTGGCTGAGCATCTGTAAAGTGTCTTGTTGTAATAGTTGAATCAGTCACTACCTGAGTTGTTAGGACGGAATTTGTGTGGGGATGGGAAGCTGAGAATGAAGCTGACAGTGGCCCAATCCAAGTGCAGTTAGTGAAGCTCGTTGTATATCTATGACAACAGGTAATTAAATTGAGCAGTGCCCAGTCTCCATTTTGTTGTTCTCCGTATTTGTCCTTCTAATTGCAGTGCAGTTTGATTAACTGCTGTGCTTAGGTTTCCGCTAGGCACTGCATGGGGTGGTTGGTGTGTGTAGTCCCATGTGGGAACTTATGTCTATGTTACCTGTAAATTGACTGCTGTTAAAGTTAGGTTTGGAAAAAAATGCATTGTTCTTATATAGTTGCCTTCACCACAAAGTTTTTGCTGTGTTCATGAGCAAATGAAAGCAGTTGATTGTCTTTAATCCTTTAAATGTTTTGTTTGATGCAGATGGGGAAGTCCTTAATATGCTGTATATATGTATGGCTACTGCTGTAAGGATATTTTTGTTGTTAATTTGATCTGTGTATATGCATTTAAAATGTTTCCCTTCGGTTGTTGTAATGGTTAATGCTTTTCACTAAGTTGTTTATGTTTGAATGGTTTGAAAAATCTGTGGTTGCAGGTGCAGCGGGTCTGAATATGTATTCCGTGTGTATTCTACAGTATTTTTATTGGTTACATTCTGACCCAGCAGTCGGAACCTTATCTAGACCCCCATCCTCTATGTCAGCATGAGTCAAAGCTGTCACCTTCTGTCAGATGGATCCTCACTGCATTGGCTGGAGTGATGGTGGTCATTAATACAGCTGGGAAGTTTTGGAAGTTATATTCTAGTATATTTGAGTTAAAATGTTTTAAGTACAACTCACCTACTTTGTTGATAAAGCTGGTCATTCAGGTGCCAGTCTTGTGCGTTTGACAGTTAGTGAGACCTGCACATTGAGAACTGCACATGATTTATGAGTGTGTAACTAAACTTTCTATTTAATTGAACATAGTGTAGAGTGGAACAGTACTGGTTATAGAAATAATGTAATCTAATACTTTGTATTAAGCATTCCTTTAATTATTTAACAATTTCATGACTATGGTTTATTGTCAGCAAATTAGAAGTTATGTACCTACCATAACGTTCCATGTTAGTTGTCTTATTCTCGCCTTCTTTCTTGCTGGATGGCTTCGGAGCCGATCCTTGGCTCCGACTCGGCCACTCTAAAAGCTCGAGAGCTAGTTCCACCGGCTCGAGGCTCCCCTATATCCCACAATGCTAGGCGGTAACTCCTCAGATCTCATTTGAAAGCTAAGCCCAGCAAGAAATTCCATAAAAGGAACAAAAGAAAACTCCTCTAGGTCTGTCCTGGCTAGGGGGAAGGAGGGTGGGCCTTAAGAAGAGAGAAGAAGACAACTAACATGGAACGTTATGGTAGGTGCATAACTTCTAAATGTTAAGTTGTCTATCTCGCCTTCATTCTTGCTGGATGGGACCGCGTCCCTAGCACCTTGTCCCAGGTGGCCTATCGAAAAAGACTCTTGAGTACAGTGGAACCAAAGTTGGCTCGGTCTCTAGAGGCCAAGTCCAACTTATAATGAGAAATGAAGGTATGGGGAGAAGCCCAAGTAGCTGCAGAACAAATCGAATCAATAGGCAGCCTATCTTGAAAAGCTATAGAAGTGGCTAAAGCTCTAGTTGAATGAGCTCTGGGTTTGGATGGCAACTGTTGATGTCTGATCTCATACACAAGGGTAATCAATGAAGTAAGCCATCTAGAGAGAGATACCTTAGAAACTGGAAGGCCCATTCTGCTTTCTGCATAAGAAACAAACAGTTGATCAGACTTCCTGAATTGTTTGGTCCTGTCTAAATAGTACCTAAGTTGGCGATGAACATCTAAACAGTCTAACTTTTGTTCTGACCTATTAGAATAATTAGGGAAGAAGACAGGAAGCTCAATGGTTTGATTCAAATTTGCCAGTGAAGCTACCTTGGGCAAAAAGGACGGGTTAATGCGTGGACACCCTACCCTTATGAAACACCAGATAAGGGGGTCGACTACACAGAGCATGGAGTTCAGAGACTCTTCTAGCTGAAGTGATAGCTACTAAAAAGAGTGTTTTCCAAGATAGTAACTTTATTGAACATGAAGCCGCAGGTTCAAAGGGGGGAAGAATTAAGGACGCCAGAACCAAGTTGAGATCCCATTGAGGAGGAGGATCCCTGATTGGTGGTTTGAGGAGAAAAACTCCCTTTAAAAAGGCTTTGCAGAGTTTGTGAGACATAATGGAGGACTCTGAGACTCCAACATGAAAGTTCGATATTGCTGCCAATTGAACTCTGATGGTAGACGGAGACGAACCTGAGTGGAAAAGTTCGGCTAGAAAGTCTAGAACTGATTGAATGGAAGCAGTGAAAGGATCTATATTCTTTGACTGTGCCCAATAGGAAAAACGTTTCCACTTGCTATGATAAATCTTCCGAGTGGAAGATTTATGAGAGGCTATCAAAATATCTCTAATTGAGCGAGATATCAGAGGAAGCCTGGCTAGAGTTGGAATTGGAGGAACCACGCTGTGAGGTTCAGAGAAGGAAGGGAGTGGTGCAACTGACCCGACTGATAGGTCAAGAGGTCTGGAACTGGGTCCAGATGCCAGGGTTGCTCCAACAGATAACGGTGAAGAAATGGGAACCAAACCTGTCGAGGCCAGTAAGGGGCAATGAGGATCATGGAAGCTTTCTGAGCAATGGCTTTCTGTATTAGCTGAGATATCAGTGGGAAGGGAGGAAAAGCATACAGAAGTCCCCAGGGCCAATCCTGTACTAGAGCGTCTCTGCTGGGGTGGCCTGGTTGGGGAAAGAGGGTGAAAAAAATCGTCGCACTTGCTGTTTTGGGGAGTAGCAAAAAGGTTGCAGCAAGGCCGGCCCCACTTTCAAAAAACTTTCTCCAACACTGAATTCTTCAGAGACCACTCGTGAGGCATGAGAATAGCTCTGCTCAATTTGTCTGCAATCACATCGGACTTCCCGGGAATGTGCGTTGCTAACAGAAACCACTGAGAAGAAATCGCCCATTGCCACAGTCTGAGTGCCTCTCGACATAGGGGGTAAGATCTGGTTCTGCCTTGTTTGTTGATGTACCACACTACAGACATGTTGTCTGTCTGAATTGCTATAGTTCCCTTGGGAAGAGAGTCTTGTAAGGCTTGCAACGCTAGAAGCACTGCTCTCATCTCTAGGACATTTATGTGCAAGTGGCACTCGAAGGTTGCCACATGCCTTGGACTGTCCTGCCCTGGTAATGCCCCCACCCGATCAGGGAGGCGTCCGTTGTCACTGTAGCAACCGGAGGGAAGGGACGAAAGGTCTCCCTAGGTGGAGCTGGGGAGATGTGATCCACCAAGAGATGATTCTTGCACGATTGAGTTATCCGAATAGGATGGGACATTGGAAGTCGTTGGAAAGACCATTGTGTGAAGAGCATCCATTGTAAAATTCTCATATGGAAGCGAGCTAATGGTAGAAGAGGATGGCCGCCATAATCCCTAAGACTTTCTGGATCAATCTGGCTTTGACTTTGTTGCTCTGCAAGACAAGAGAGACCTGTCTGTGTATGTCTGCTATTCTCTGCTCTGTGAGTCTGGCTGACATGTTGACTGTGTCTAGATTTGCACCTATAAAGGAAATAACATGACAAGGCGACAAGACAGACTTGTCGTAATTTATTGAAATGCCTAGTGCCTGACATGTGTGAAAGGTGTAGCCTCTGGCGAGAAGCAAAAGATGCTTGGTGGGGGCTGTAAGGAGCCAGTCGTCTAAATAAGGAAACACCTGGAATCCTTGTCATCTCAGATGAGAGGCTACCACTGCCATGCATTTGGTAAACACTCAGGGGGCTGTAGTGAGACCAAAGGGCAGGGCTCTGAATTGGAAATGACTAGTTCCCAGCCTGAAGCGGAGGAATCTCCTGGAGCGTCGACTCATTCTGATGTGATAGTACGCGTCCTGGAGATCTATCGAGCACATCCAGTTGTCCTGCCCCAAAAGGGGTAGAATGGACTGCAGCGTGACCATCCGGAACTTTGTTTTCTTGACAAACTTGTTCAAGTTGCTGAGATCCAAAATGGGTCTCCAGTCCCCTGTTTTCTTTGGAACCAAAAAGAATTTGGAGTAGATTCGGATCCTGTTTGGTCTGCTGGAACTGGTTGAATGGCTCTTTTGCAGCAGCTTTGAAATTTCTAATGCTGCTTGCTCCTTTGTCTGGGTGGAACGTCTGGAAGGGATTTTTGGATTGCTTGGAATGAAAAGGAATGGGATTCTGTAGCCTTGAAATGATAGACTGTACCCACTTGTCTTGAGTTAGGGATAGCCAGGCTTCTGGGTACAGTGATAATCTTCCCCCGACTGCCTCCGAAGGTGGACAGTCGGGCAACACCTCAGGGATGCTGAAAGGGCTTGTCGGAAAAAGATTCTTGACTGCCCTGATTCTGCGGGCCCCCTCTGCCTCTAGGACGGCGTCTACCATTATTGTTCCCCCCTCTGCCTCTAGAGGGAATCGACTCTGTGTCAGGCAAATCTCCCTGAGATTGTTTGCGGAACCACATCTTTCCCCCTTTTTGGCCTTTGGGGTAAGGCCTAGAAGGAGTAGAAAAACGGACTCTGACAGCAGAGAGAGTTTTGCCATCAGTCTCACACCTAGTCAGGGTTTCCTTCACTTGAGGACCAAAGAGGGATGATCCATCAAAGGGGGAATTAGTGAAGGATGCCTTGAAAGGGTCCGCAAAGTTACATAGCCGCATCCAGGTGTGCCGACGCAAGGCTACACCTGTACCTGCCGCTCTACTTGCTACATCAGCCGCATATGAAAGGAGGCACATGGAGGAGTTAGTTATAGAATTAAGGGTTGCCAGCTGAGAGTTCATTCTATCCTGAAAACCCGCAGCTGTTGGGTCCTTTAACATTTCGCTCGCTTCCTTGAGCAAATCCCTCTGAAGACGAGTGAAATGACAGAGGTAATTCAGCGATCGCATAGTAAAGGTCGCTGACGAGAACATCCACTTCCCGTACCTGTCCATCGACCTAGACTCCTTGTTAGGAGGATGAACAGGCACTGAAGGATCAGCTAACTCCTTCTTGGTGGCCACAACCACCACCATAGCATCAACAGAGACGCCTTTGGTTAAAAATTCCTTGTCCTTGGGGG
>NC_056731.1:509729619-509762074 GCF_019279795.1 Protopterus annectens
ATATATACTGAACAAGAGAGGTCCCAGGACTGAGCCTTGTGGGACGCCACTTGTAGCTGGTTTGGAGTCTGACATGGCTCCAGCCATTCTAACCATGTGGGTTCTGTCCTTGAGCCAGTTTGCAACCCATCTAGTGACATAGGGGTTTATATTTAAGCTGGTGAGCTTATCTATAATGCCCGAGTGGGGTATTGTATCGAAGGCTTTTGTGAGGTCCAGGTAGGCTGTGTGGACCACCTTCCCCTCGTCAATGGCCTTGGTGGCTGTTTCAAAGAAATCAACCAGGTTTAAGAGGCAGGATCTGCCCTTAACAAAGCCGAACTTGGTAGGATCCAGTGTCTGTAGGTCTCCAATATCTTTATTTATGAGGTCCATGATGATCCTTTCCATAGCTTTGCAGACCTAGCTAGTCAGGCTTATGGGGCGAAAGTTTCCAGGATCCGTTGAGGCACCACCTTTGTGGAGAGGGACCACTGTTGCTGTATGCCACTCTTTGGGTACATATCCTGTAGTAAGGCTGAGATTGAACAGTAGTTTTTTGTTTGGGTTTAGCTCTTCTTGGAGTTCATGTAGGATGCAGCCCGGGACACCGTCTGGTCCCATTGATGCTGTGTTTTTTGCTTTGGAGAGGGCGGCTCTTACCTGAGCATCTGAGATGTCAGCGGGGCAGCACTCTGCTGGGATAGATATTTGCCCTTTTGGTGGGGGGGGGGAAAGTTTGCACTGAACCTGTCAGCTAGGATGTTGGCAATGTCTGTGGGTTCAGTTTATTTTTTGTCATTTTGGACTAATTCTGAGCATATCTGGGAATTCCCACCCAGGTTCTTAACATAACAAAAGAAAGCCTTGTGATTATCCTTAGTGTCCTGTGCAATTTTTCTCTTGAAGCTGGCCTTAGACGATTTTATGAGTGCCCGTAGTTTTTTGCTAATACTGATCAGAGATGCCTTCCCTTTTTGGGATTTTGCTCTGTCATGTAGTAGCTTCCTCCTTCTATTGTATAGTTTGTTTATGGCTGGGGTCCACCAGACAGGACGTCTTCCTTTGGAGGATTGGGTCTTGGTTTTATTTGGTATTGCATGATCCATGCATTCCTGAAGGTGTTCATAGAATGCGTTTATAAAGGATTCTGCGGTCTGAGCCATATTTTCCACAGGCCCGGGGGCTTTGAAGGATTCTACCTCAGTTTTGAGGAATGTGAAATTTGCTTTAGTGAAGTTTTTCACTGTGGTTTTCTGGGCAGGGGGTGGAGTCGGGATGTGAATATCCAGTGAGATTAGTTTATGGTCTGATCTTACCAGTGAGGGATACACTTCTGGTCTGGAGCATAGAGTCCCCATGTTGGTGATGATCAGGTCCAGTATGTTTTCCTCTCTTGTGGGAGTGGTAACAAGTTGTTCCATAGCATTTGAGTTTATAAATTCTAGGAACCTTTGGGCTAGGGTGTTGGAGCTAGAGTAATGCTCCCAGTCTATGTTTGGGTAGTTGAAGTCACCCAATATAATGGTGTTTGGAGAGACCTTCATATTTTCCAGTGTTCTCAGGAAGGCCGATTGGGCTTCCTGGGTTTGGGAGGGTGGTCTGTAGCAGGCTATAAACTGGAAGGCAGTTTTACCCACTGGATAGTCTCTGCTGCTTTGTGCTGTGCCACCAACCTGGAGGTGTGGGTATCTTTGACGAATATCGATACTCCCCCTCCTTTTGTGGTTCAGTCCAAGTTTTGGGGCCGAAAAGCATGGTATGAGGTATAACCTGGTAGTGCTGGGATGCTCTCGGGAGCCTTGAACCAGGTTTCTGTTACTGCACAGATATCAATGTTCTCCATATAAGGAGAGTTTTGAGTGCATGCATCTTGAGGTTTAGACTTCTGGCGTTGAGTAGCATTACTCTTAGTTTCTTATCCCTTGTGATACCTATGGAGGTGGGTTTGTCTTTTGAGCCTTGCCTAAAAAAGGCACTATGGGGGTAGCAAGAGCCTTTGTCAATATCTGAAAGCCCAGGGGTGACAGGTGCAAGCCGTCCCTAGCGAAGCATCGTGGCTTGTCGAGCATATCATCCCAGGCTGACAGGCATTGGACATGCCTTTTGTATCATTTAAAATAATAAAGTCTTGAATTTCTAATAATAGGAACTCTTTAAAGTCTTTTAGTTTTGTGATGTATGCTGGAATTCTTTTAATCTGAACTTTATGAGTTGTTTTAGTTATTAACTCAAAAGTTATTGAATTGTGGCCTGATAAGGGGCAGGATATAGCCTTTGTTTGTATCAAATTATTAGTTAATTTATTAGATATAAAAACTTTATCTATTCTGGAATGAGTGTTATGTCTATGAGAGAAAAAGGTGTAAAATAATGAATTAGGTTCAGCAAAGATATTTATATCCTTTAAGAGATATAAGTCAATAAAATCTTTCAGCAATTTAGCTGAGGCTGAAATCCTGTTTTACTTGTAGTGTTAGTGTCTTCATCATTTAATATGCAATTGAAATCCCTTGCAATTATAATATTACCTTTAGATTTGTTGACAATCTGGTTCAGATGTTGTTTAGCTGTATTCATTCCTATACCTGGTAGCCAGTAGATATTTATGAGTGTAAATATTTCCTTATTTATCTCTATTGTAACAGAACAAAACATTCATTTATCATCCTTATTTACCTCTAATATTTTGGGAAGGGGTATAATTTTGTTCCATAAAATGGCTAATCCTCTTTTCTTTTAATAGTGCTCTGAACTTGATATTACTGTATAATATTTACTATTAAGTTTAGTTATATCATCAGGTATTAAGTGTGTTTCTTGTAAAAAAAAAACTGTATGTGATTTATGTAATTTGATATATCTGAATAAACTTTCCCTCTTACAAGGATTATTTAGACCATTAATGGTAATTGAAATGCCTTTTAAAAGAAACATATATAATTATTTATGTCATTAAGATATATGCTGAATTTTAATATTTTATATGTCTATGAACCCATGAGGAGTACTTCCATATACCAAACATTTGATAGGAAATCAAGAATTAAATGATGATCAAATAATACTATTTCAAAACATATTGATATAGTGAATGACTGTAAGGATTGAAAAAAAACCTATAGATATAAAAATGTAAAAGTTTAACTTTACCCAGAGCCCTTCTGGAGTTAAAAACTTCTATTATGAGTAACATCAACTACTCAAATTAACCACCAACCTAGCAGCAATAACAAATCAGCTGGTGCCAGTATAAATATCATCACTGAATATTTTATATACATGCAGTAGAAATTCTCATAATTTTATAATACTATAATCTATCAAATAATATTCGGTTTGAGTATAGCTTTCTAACATATTATTTACAGAACGAATAGATGGTACCTCCGTCCTAGCTCCTGTAAAAGGCTGCGAGTGATACTCAACTCGATTAAGGATGAAATAACTAAATTTATTATAAATAAAACTCTGCCATAACATTCAAATCAACATAAGCATATCCAAATACTGGTAAGCGCTTTCATCTGCGCAATGTAGACTTCATCAGACCAGGTGACACAATCAATACTATTACTTTTAAAAACTTTTTGGCGCCAACTTCTATACAACTGAAATAAATGCATTTAACCCTATACATGGCGCATTTCTTCATGTTTAAAAAAGTTTCAAATGTTTAAAATGTCATCGCACAAACTCACTAATCTACAATATAGTACATCCTAAAAATACTGAATAAATTACATTATAAAAATACATTATAAAAACACTTAATAACATTTTTATAAAAACCTTAAAATTAATATTTCCCATATCTTGATGGTAAAATTCAAAAATTAAAACAAAACATAACTTTTACTGCAACCCTGCTCTTATATTTTTCTTAAATTCATAACTGCCACTAATCTTGAGATGACAAAATGATACGCTAAACAAAACACCATATTATACAAAAATAAGTATCTAATATTTTAAACTGTATTGTGTACTAGCTCTCTATTGTTGCATGGACAAAATCCTAACATCCTTGATATCTCTTAATGCTTATTGCAATTGCAAAAATGGTTTAATAGAAATAAAATCATTGATGCCCGGTTCAGTAGTGGCATCTGTTAAAAATTGCCACTTTCCCGTTTACCTAGAAGTGCCTTAAAATTCCCTCCTCGAGGTGAAATCTGTACATGATCAATAATAGCAAATTTGAAATTATGCAAATCACCATATTTACTAATGTGTCTGTAAAGTGCATTTTTAGTATCCCTTATTTTAATCCTATAAATAGGATCGTATATCCATTTCCTAAGTTGCCTCTCAGTTTTTCCAATGTAAAATGCAGGACATACCGTGCACTTGGCCAGATATACTAAATTCCTGCTATTGCAGTTCCCTCTTATAAATTTCACATAGGTTCTGTTTGTATCATACAATCTGCATCCCCCTTCCTCACTTATATACCCACACTGGTTACAAGCCCCACATTTCTTAGTAGTTTTTCCTTCCTTATCAATATTATTACACCTCGACGTTCTTTCTAAATATTTTTTTATATTCAAGCCCATTTTATAAACAAATTCTGGTGTGTCACTCACCCAAAATGTTTTTAACTTCCTCATCTACTAATATCGCATTCCAGTATTTGCAAATAATATTTTTTATATCATTCACGTAAGGAGTATATGTCAAAACACATGCTCTATTATGATGTACTTCCACTGTATTAGTAGTTTTCTTAATATTATTCAAATCTATACCCAATATGGGTACATATTTTTCCCCCATTCTCTAATCACGTAATTTGATACATCTTGTAACAACAACAATGTATATCCTCTGTTTAAAAACATAATTGTTATATTCTCTATTTCCCTTTTCATAATCTCCAAGTAGTTAGAAGACATTTGGGCCACCTGAATGCACTGACCTTTAAAAATGTTTTTAAACATATGTTTAGGATGGCAACTATCATACTCAAGGTATACATTTGAATATGTATTTTTCCTATAAATTTCAGATTGAAACCCTACATCCGTATGACTAATATATGTGTCCAAGTAAGCAATACCATTAGTCTCAGTTTTGTGGTGAATTTCAGGAAATTACTCGATTGATTAATATATTCAATAAAGTCCTGAATAGTCTCTACTGGTCCATTCCACAGAACAAAAACATTGTCTAAAAACCTAGTGTAGTATGTGATGTATTTATAGTACTCGCTGCTGAATACATGCTGGTTTTCCCATTCTAACATCATTAACTTAGCAAAAATGGGGGCACATGAGGCCCCCATTGCTACACATTTTGTTTGTTTGCAATATTCCCCTTCATAATAAATAAAATTATTGTCCAACACTAAACTCATCATATTTGTAATCAAATTGACCCGGTCCCAATTCATGCCTGAATATTTCCTCAGACTTGTACAAAAATCATCTAAACCCTGTTGCTTTGGAATACATGAGAACAGGTCAACTACATCGATGGTGATAAAAATAAAATTACTTCTCCATTTTTCAGGGGTAAGATGAGCCAAAAACATCCATGAATCTTTGATGAAATGGGGTATCTTACTATAGATTGGTTTCACCCATCTGTCAATAATTACTCCTATATTAAATGTTTTGATCTACTCCCCGATATTATTGGACAAAACAAGATATGGGAAAAAATACACAGAAATGCAAAACATATATGATAAACATTTTCAGTTCACAGATGTAGGGTATCTTTGTGTACTTTTGGAATGCCAACTATTGTGACCAGTACTTGATAGTCCACCTTAATATAATTATAAATTTCATCTGATATCCTTTTATCAGTAACATATTCTTCAATGGCCAAATCCATTTTCCGATAGCTTACATTAATTATGTTACATTAATTGTGCATGTGAGAGAAACTACCTTATTATGCAGTCACAACAGTGATCTTAAAGCATGATTTGCAATGCTGTATCTACACTGATAGGATGTAATTGCTTGCTAATAGATGTTATATGGATGAAATAAATAATTGACACTAGTACTGGAAAATGCTTTGTAAAGAAGAAAGGCACCACAGTGTTAACTCTAAGTGTTAATTCACAGTGTCGGCATTTGTAAAGCTTGTAAGGATGTTTGCTTAAAACATGTGAAGATGTGAGGCATTCTAAACTAATACAGATTTCCTCATTTGACTCAAGAGAAGGAAAAAATACACAGAAATGCAAAACATATATGATAAACATTTTCAGTTCACAGATGTGGGGTACAGTGAGGATTAAGGTTACAGGCCAAGTATAATCAGTCTATCCAGTTTTCTCCATTGACTAGCAAGCCCAACAGTTTCATTCTTAAATAAAAAAGATCACTAAGAACTGTCTCTTTTCTTACTAGAACATTGTGTACATATGTTAGCGTGAACATTAAAAAAAAAAAGTATATAAAGCAAGTTCATAGGTTCATAGGTTCATACTAGGCTATTTGCCCTAGGGCATTTATAAGCCTAGCCAGAGTGTGTGTGGCTTTCACCACCCCTTAGGATAAGAATACTATACCCATTAGTTTGCTGTGCCTCTGTCCAGCAGTGACACAGAGATGATTCCCGGGGTAAACCTACGATCTCCCATCCACTCGTCAAGATTTCTCTTGAACAGAGTCAGTGAGGGGCTCTGCCTCACATGGACTGGGATTCTGTTCCATAGTGTAGGGAGTCTCTGGGTGATGAATCTGTCCCTCCAGCACATCCTATTTATATCTGTGTTGAGGTTTAAGTCTCTTGCTCTCGTGGCTCTGGTGGATTTGGATTTTTGAGGTGGAGCATGTCCATTAATTCGGGTTGGACATGGCCTTGTATGTCAGGCACAGATCACCTCTGAGCAGATGGTATGCGACTGAATAGAGCTGGAGTTTCTTCAGTCGGGCAGCATATGACATATGTTTGAGCCCCTTTATCCTTTTGGTGAGGAACTTTTGGGGTCTTTCCAACTGCTGCAGGTGTCGGGTAAGGTACATTCCGAATGGGGCGTTGTACTCAATCATTGGTCTGATAAGTGAAGAGTACAGGGGTACAATGACCTCTCCTGATCTGGATGTGAATCCCTTCATGATCAAGTGGGCAATGTAGAAGGTCTTCCTAACCACTTTGGCAATGTGAGTGTCAAAAGAGAGGTTACTGTCAACTTGGGTCCCCAGGTCCCTGATAACTTCTTCCGTGTTTAATGGATTACCACCTATGTGGTAATTAGGGGTTACCTTGTTTTTCCCAAAGGGTATGACTATACATTTTTTGGCATTTAGCTTAAGGCCATGGCTCTGGCACCAGTTATCCATTTCTATGAGACCTCTCTGGAGGATGTCTGTGTCTGATGGAGTGTCAATTATGGTGCCCAGTTTGCAGTCATCTGCAAATTTTGTCAGCCACAATCCCCCTATGTTTGCCTGCAGTTCAGAAAAATAAATGCCAAACAAGAGGGGGCCCAGGACTGAGCCCTGTGGGACACCACTCGTGACCGGCTTAGAGTCTGACATGGCACCAGCAACTCTAACCCTGTGGGTTCTGTCCTTGAGCCAGTTTGCAACCCATCTTGTGACATATGGGTTTACATCTAAGCTGGTGAGCTTTTCTATGATGCCCGAGTGGGGTATTGTGTCGAACGCTTTTGCTAGGTCAAGGTAGGCTGTATGAACTGCCTTACCCTCATCAATGGCCTTAGTGACTGTTTCGAAAAAGTCGACCAAGTTCAAGAGGCAGGATCAGCCCTTGACCAAGCCAAATTGAGTAGGATCCAGTGTCTATAGGTCCCCAATGTCTTTATTTATGAGTTCCATTATGATCCTCTCCATAGCCTTGCAGACAAGGCTCGTCAAGCTTATGGGGCGGTAATTTCCAGGGTCCGTTGAAGCACCGCCTTTGTGGAGTGGGACCACAGTTGCCGTACGCCATTCTTTGGGTACGTATCCTGTAGTAAGGCTAAGATTAAACAGCAGCCTTATGTATGGGTTTAGTTCCTCATTGAGTTCGTATAGCACACAGCCGGGGACACCGTCCGGTCCCATTGATGCTGTGTTTTTTGCTTTAGAGAGAGCAGCTCTCACCTGGGCATCTGAGATGTTTGGGAGGCTGGACTCTGGTGGGATAGATATTTCTCCTTTTGGGGGAGGGAGGAGAGAATTTGCACTGAACCTGTCTGCCAGTATTTTGGCAATGTCTGTGGGTTCAGTGATTTTGTATCATTTTGGACTAATTCTGAGCATATCTGGGAGTTTCCACCCAGGTTTCTAACATAGCTAAAGAAGGCCTTATGATTGTCTTTTGTGTCTTTAGCGATTTTTCTCTCAAAGTTGGCCTTGGATGATTTTATGAGTGATCGTAGTTTTTTGCTAGTATTGATCAGAGATGCCTTCCCTTTTAGGGATTTTGCTCTGTCATGTAGTAGCTTTCTCCTCTTGTTGTAGAGTTTGTTTATGGCTGGGGTCCACCAGACTGGGTGCCTGCCTTTGGTGGAAAGGGTCTTGATTTTATTAGGGATTGCTTGATCCATACATTCCTGGAGGTGCTCGTAGAAGGCATTTGTAAGGGTTTCAGCAGCGTGGGTTGTGGTTTCCACTGGCTCGGGGGCCTTGAAGGATACCATTCCAGTCTTAAGAAGTGTGAAGTTTGCTTTTGAGAAGTTCTTCACTGTGGTCTTTTTTGCTGGGGTTGGGTCGGGATGTGGATCTCCAGTGAGATTAATTTATGGTCTGATCTCACCAATGAGGGATATACTTCGGTGTGGAGCATTTTGTCCCCATGTTTGTGATGATCAGGTCTAGTATATTTTCTCCTCTTGTGGGAATGGTGACTAGTTGTTCCATAGCATTTGAGTTTATGAACGCCAGGAACCTTTGGGCTAGGGTGTTGGGGATTGAGTAATGTTCCCAGTCTATGTTTGGGTAGTTGAAGTCACCCAATATGATGGTGTTTGGAGAGACATTCATACTCTCCAGTGTCTTCAGTAAGGCTGTGTGGGTTTCCTGAGTTTGAGAGGGTGGTCTGTAGCATGTTACAAACTGTAGGGCAGTTTTACCTATGGTTAATTGCACCTGGATGGTCTCCGATGCTTCATGCATTGCCACTAACCTGGAGGTGTGGGTATCCTTTATGAATATGGATACTCCCCCTCCTTTTGTGGTTCGGTCCGGATTTTGGGGCCGGAACGCATGATATGAGGTATAACCTGATAGTGCTGGGGTGTTCTCAGGAGCCTTGAACCAGGTTTCAGTCACAGCACAGACATCAATGTTCTCCATACTGAGGAGGGCTTCGAGGGCGTGCATCTTGAGGTTTAGACTTCTGACATTGAGCAGTATTACCCTTAGTTTTTTTCCATTTTTGTTTTCTAGGGTGGGAGGTTTATCATTTGAGCCTTGCCTAAAAAGGCACTATGGGGGTGGCAAGAGTCTTTGCCAATATCCGGAAGCCCAGGGGTGACAGGTGCAAGCCATCCCTTGCAAAGCAGCGTGGCTTGTCAAGCATGTCATCCCAGGCAGACAGACATTGGATCCCCTTAGAATGACACCAGTAATTAAGCCAATTATTAAAGCTGATCATTTTGTCTCTGTATTGTGGCATCATTCTTGGTGAGGGTAGGATACTGCTCAGGGTCAGGGTCATACCGGCCTGGGCTACATAATCTGAGAGCTCCTCTATGTCTCTTTTCATGTAGTCCAGGGAGGTACGTCTCAGGTCGTTCACACCGGCATGGACAATGACTCAGTCATACTTGTACTTGCTGTGGAGTGACCTGAGTGCTTGTGTTATGTGGTGGATTCTAGCGCCCGACAGGCAGCTTACTGTGATCTTTTCCTTGTTCAGTCTGGTGAGTGGGACGTCAGTGTGTCTGACTATGGAGTCACCTATAACAAGTGTGTCTGGCATTGTGTTTGGCCTTAAGGGCTGTGACTGTTTAGCACACTGACTTTGAGAACTATGTGTTGCACGTCTTATGTCTTGAGGTGGCAGTTGCTTGGGTGTCTGCTTTGGAGGCCTCTGTAGTTTTGGTAGATTTTTGATCAGTGCCTCTGAGTATGTCTTTGTGTGTTTATGTGTTTGTTTTGCAGTTGTGATAGTTCTATGTGAAACTGGGTTTGTGGTGTGCGTGGTTTCCTTCTCCTCCTGTCTGGTCTTGCCAGTCCTGAGTTGAGAGAGCTCAGCCTCCATTTTGGCTATATAGTTGCATCTCTCACATGTATTTGTGTTTTGTGGGAGATTGAGTGGGTTGTCTGTGTACATGAGGCAATTGTAACATTGCCTCAAGATGCCCAGATTCACCAGCTGAACAGTGGAGGACGCTAGCAACTGACCCTTCGACATGCTAGAAAAAGTGAAAAAGTTTGCTGTGTAACTGAGTCAGAAGGGACCTATAAGGAAATGGGTACTCAAGGGGATTCTAGGCTAATGTAGTACTAAGTACTTTACCTATATAAAAATGCTTTAGGAGCAAGTGCTGAGCTTTACCTATATAAAAATGCTTTAGGAGCAAGTGCTGAGCTATTGAGATAGAGAATAGACTGTTTAGATTGCAAGTAGAGAAGTTCTAAGGGAAAAATTGAAGAGCAGACTTTACGGAGCCAGAAATACTTTAACCTTGTTTAACCGGCGCTGCCCGATGGTGCTCTATGGGCAACTCCGAGCTAAATCACGCAAAAGCGCGCTAAAGTGGGCTTTATAGCAGGGGGTTGAAAAGAGCTAGGAATTGACCCAAAATGGCCAATAGACTACAAGTTTCTGGCTGGAACCACTGCTCTAGGGACAAATAGGCTGCTCAGTGCTCCCCACTCCCACTGGTGAACAAAGAAGCTTCCCTTTATCCAAATAAGGATACGGAATAGTACAGGAACCAAGCCAAAGCCCAGAGATCAGCAAACCCTGAAGACTGGACTATTCTAGTTCAGTAAGGCAGGAAAACAAGATATTTTTTTGCAGAAAACAGAGGAAAAACAGACAGTAAATGCTATAAATGCTTTTAAACGGCTAGCGCACTTGAGTGTGTTAGCCTACAGGTAAAATTAAGCAACAAATAACGTTTTTAAAGGTGCAAAACAGTTAATCAACACAAAAACAGTTTAAATAGAATGCAGAGCTGTATAAACAGGCGAAAATGCAGTCGCTAAACAGTAAATCATCAAAAAGCCAGAAAAAAAATACTTAAATCAGGAAAAGTCACTCTTTTGCTCTCTGCTGCTTGTAGAACTCTGCAGGACACCACGAGGTGCGGTGCTGAGTTGAATACAAGTGAAAAAGCGCTCTAAAGCGGGCTTTATTACAGGGGGCTGAAAAGAGCTAAGAATTGACCCAAAATGGCTAATAGACTACAAGTTTCTGGCTGGAACCACTCCTCTAGGGACAAATAGGCTGCTCAGTGCTCCCCACTCCCACTGGTGAACAAAGACGCTTCCTTTTATCCAAATAAGGATATGGAATAGCACAGGAACCAAGACAAAGCCCAGAGATCAGCAAACTCTGAAGACTGGACTATTCTAGTTCAGTAAGACGGGAAAACAAGATTTTTTTTTTTTTTTTTCCTTTTTGCAGAAAACAGAGGAAAAACAGACAGTAAATGCTATAAATGCTTTTAAACGGCTAGCGCACTTGAGTGTGTTAGCCTACAGGTAAAATTAAGCAACAAATAACTTTTTAAAAGTGCAAAACAGTTAATCAACACAAAAACAGTTTAAATAGAATGCAGAGCTGTATAAACAGGCGAAAATGCAGTCGCTAAGCAGTAAATAATCAAAAAGCCAGAAAAAAATACTTAAATCAGGAAAAAGTCACTCTTTTGCTCTGTACTGCTTGTAGACCTCTGCAGGACACCACGAGGAGCTGTGCTGAGTTGAATACAAGTGAAAAAGTGCACTAAAGTGGGCTTTATAGCAGGGGGTTGAAAAGAGCTAGGAATTGACCCAAAATGGCCAATAGACTACAAGTTTCTGGCTGGTACCACTCCTCTGGGGACAAATAGGCTGCTCAGTGCTCCCCACTACCACTGGTGAACAAAGAAGCTTCCTTTTATCCAAATAAGGATATGGAATAGCACAGTAACCAAGACAAAGCCCAGAGATCAGCAAACTCTGAAGACTGGACTATTCTAGTTCAGTAAGGCGGGAAAACAAGATTTTTGTTTTTGTCTTTTTTGCAGAAAACAGAGGAAAAACAGACAGTAAATGCTATAAATGCTTTTAAATGGCTAGCGCACTTGAGTTTGTTAGCCTACAGGTAAAATTAAGCAACAAATAACTTTGGCTTTGGCAAGCACTGTGGTGGCAGGACAGGTAGCTTTCATCCTTCTAAGTTGGGAACTGCTGATTGAGAGCCCAGTGTCCAAGTGTATTAGTTCTGGTTTAGGCACTTGGGCTTCAGGCCAGTTATTTTACATTAAGAAGGTTCGTGGTCTGCACTCTTGTGGGAGAAGAGGCTGGACTCTGCCCTTCTGAGCTGGGAATTTCTGGTTAAAGGTTTATAGTGCCTGAATATTTGAACTGTATCTTACTGAAATTGGTACACCTTGTTTGCTCTAGCATAGACTAGATCCAGGCCTGCTGAATCTAGCTTTGTTTATATGCTTGTTGTTTGTTTGCTTGTTATTTCCTGGAAGCTAATTCCACCTAATACGCAACTTCTCAGCTTCTGTGGATCACTAGTGATATCTGCATTGCTTACTGTACTTATTTCCTTGTTTCACTTGAAAGAAAGTTACTGTTTGTCGTTTTGCATTTAGTTACTTGTAACACATTGCACTCAAGTTACCTGGCACTTGCTCACTAAAGCAATTATATAAGTCAGCACTAAAATTAAAAGCACTACACCCTCACTCCCCACTGGCCCTTGTTTTCAATTAAGGATTTCCCAATATTATTCTAGCATGTCCAAAGGTCAGTTGTCAATCTCCTCTCTGGTCCAGCTGGTGAATCTGGGAATCTTGAGGCAATGTTATAACTGCCTCATGTACACAGACAACCCTCTCCTCCTCCCACATAACACAAATACTTGCGAGAGATGCAGCTATTTAGCCAAACTGGAGGCTGAGCTCTCTCAACTCAGGACTGGCAAGACCAGACAGGAGGAGAAGGCAACTACACACACCACAAAACCAGCCTCACATAATGCTACCACTCCACTGAATCAAACACATAAACACACAAAGACATACTGAGGCTCTGAGTAAAATTTACCTAAACAGCAGAGGCCTCCAAAGCAGACACCCAAACAACTGCTACCTCAAGACACCCCACAAGCAACACATAAACCACAAAAGCAGTGTGCAAAGCAGTCACAGCCCTTAAGGCCAAATACAACACCAAACATACTTGTCATAGGTGACTCCATAGTCAGACACACTGACGTCCCACTCACCAGGCTGAACAAGGAGAGGGTCACAGTAAGCTGCCTATCGGGTGCTAGAATCCGCCACATAACACAAGCACTCGGGTCACTCCACGGCAAGTACAAATATGACACAGTCATTGTCCATGCTGGTGTGAACGACCTGAGACGTACCTCCCTGGACTACATGAAAAGAGACATAGAGGAGCTCTCTGATTATGTAGCCCAGGCAGGTATGACCCTAACCCTGAGCAGTATCCTTCCTTCACCAAGAATGATGCCACAATATAGAGACAAGATGATCAGCTTTAACAATTGGCTTAATGTCTGGTGTCATTCAAAGGGGATCCAGTGTCTGTCTGCCTGGGATGACATGCTTGACAAGCCACGCTGCCGCAAGGGACGGCTTGCACCTGTCACCCTGGGATTCGGATATTGGCTAAGGCTCTTGCCACCCCATAGTGCCTTTTTAGGCAAGGCTCAAATTCTAAACCTACCACCCTAGAAAACAAAAATGGGAAGAAACTGAGGGTAATGCTGCTCAATGCCAGAAGTCTAAATCTCAAAATGCACGCACTCGAGGCCCTTCTCAGTATGGAGAACATCGATGTCTGTGCTGTAACTGAAACCTGGTTCAAGGCTCCTGAGAGCACCCCGGCACTATTAGGTTTTACCTCATATCATGCGTTCCGCCCCAAATCCCGGACCACACCACAAAAAGAGGGGGTGTATCCATATTCATAAAGGATACCCACACCTCCAGGTTGGTGGCAACACACGAAGCTTCAGAAACCATCCAGGTATAACTAACCATAGGCAAAACTGCTCTACAAATTGTAGAATGCTACAGGCCACCCTCTCAAACTCAGGAACCCCACACAGCCTTCCTGAAGACACTGGAGGGTATAAATGTATCTCCAAACACCATCATATTGGGTGACTTCAACCACCCGAATATAGACTGGGAACATTACTCAAGCCCTAACTTTCTAGCCCAACGGTTCCTGGAGTTCATAAATTCAAATGCCATGGAACAGCTAGTCACTGTTCCTACGAGAGGAGAAAATATACTAGATCTCATTGTCACAAACATGGGGACAAAATGCTCCACACTGGAAGTATATCCCTCATTGGTGAGATCTGATCATAAACTAATCTCACTGGAAATCCACATCCCGCCCCCCCCCCAAACAAAAGACCATAGTGAAGAACTTCTCTAAAGCAAACTTCACACTACTCAAGACTGGTGTGGTATCCTTCAAGGCCCCTGAGCCAGTGGAAACCACAACCCAAGCTGCGGAAGCCCTTACAAATGCCTTCTATGAACACCTCCAAGACTGCATGGATCAGGCAATCCCAAATAAAACCAAGACTCTTTCCACAAAGGGCAAACGTCCAGTCTGGTGGACCCCAGCCATTAACAAACTTTACAATAAGAGGAGAAAGCTATTACATGATAGAACAAAATCCATAAAAGGGAAGTCACCCTGATCATTATTAGTAAAAAATACGAGCACTCATAAAATCAACTAAGGCCAATTTTGAGAGAAAAATTGCCATGGATTCAAAGGACAATCATAAGGCTTTTTTCAGCTATGTTAGGAACCTGGATGGAAACTCCCAGATATGCTCAGAATTAGTCCAAAATTATACAAAAATCACTGAACCCACAGACATTGCCAACATACTGGCAGACAGGTTCAGTGCAAACTTCACCCCTCTCCCCTAAAGGAGAGATAACTATCCCAGCTGAGTGTAGCCTCCCGGACATCTCAAATGCGCAGGTGAAAGCTGCTCTCTCTAAAGCTAAAAACACAGCATCAATGGGACCGGATGGTGTCCCCGGCTGTGTGCTACACGAGCTAAATGAGGAATTAAACCCGCACATAAGGCAGCTGTTTAATCTCAGCCTTACCACAGGATACGTGCTCAAGGAGTGGCGTACGGCAACTGTGGTCCCACTCCACAAAGGCGGCACCTCTACGGACCCTGGTAATTACCGCCCCATAAGCTTAACAAGTCTAGTCTGCAAAGCTATGGAGAGGATCATAATGGAGCTCATAAACAAAGATACAGGGGACTTGCAGACATTGGACCCGACCCAGTTTGGCTTTGTCAAGGGAAGATCATGCCTTTTGAACTTGGTCGACTTCTTCGAAACAGTCACCAAGGCCATTGATGAGGGAAAGGCAGTCCATACAGCCTACCTTGACCTTGCAAAGGCTTTCAACACAATACCCCACTCGGGTATTGTAGAAAAACTTACCAGCTTAAATGTAAACCCATATGTCACAAGATGGGTTGAAACTGACTTAAGGACAGAACCCACAGGGTTAGAGTTGCTGGCGCTGTGTCAGACTCCAAGCCGGTCACAAGTGGTGTCCCACAGGGCTCGGTCCTTGGCCCCCTATTGTTTGGCATCTACTTCTCAGAAGTACAGGCCAACATGGGAGGACTTTGGCTGACAAAGTTTGCAGACGACTGCAAACTGGGCACCATAGTGGAAAGTGCATCGGACACGGATATCCTTCAGAAGGGACTCACGGAAACAGATAGCTGGTGCCAGAGCCATGGCCTGAAGTTAAACGCCAAAAATGTATAGTCATACCCTTCGGGAAAAACAAGGTAACCCCAAGCTACCATATAGGTGGCAATCCACTAAGCACAGAAGAGGTTATCAGGGACCTGGGGACCCAGGTTGACAGTGGCCTTTCTTTTGACACTCACGTTGCTAAAGTGGTTAGAAAGACCTTCTACATTGCCCACCTGATCATGAAGGGATTCACATCCAGATCTAGTGAGGTCATTGTTCCCCTGTACTCTTCACTTATCAGACCAATGATCGAGTACAATGCCCCATTCGGGATGTATCTCACCCGACATCTGCAGCAATTGGAGAGACCCCAAAAGTTCCTCACCAAAAGGATAAAGGGACTCCAAAATCTGTCATATGCTGCCAGATTGAAGAAACTCCAGCTCTATTCAGTCGCATACCGTCTGCTCAGAGGTGACATGTGCCTGACATATACAAGGCCATGTCCAACCCGGAATTAATGGACATGCTCCACCTCAAAAAATCCAAATCCACCAAAACCACTAGAGCAAGCGACTTAAACCTTAGCATGGATATAAATAGGACGTGCTGGAGGGATAGATTTATCACTCAGAGACTCCCTATGCTGTGGAATAAAATCCCGGTCCATGTGAGGCAGAGCACCTCGCTGACTCTGTTCAAGAGAAATCTAGACCTGTGGATGGGAGATCGTAGGTTTACCCCGGGAATCATCTCTGTGTCACTGCTGGACAGAGGCACAGCAAACTAATGGGCACAGTATTTTTTCATATAAGGGGTGGCGTAAGCCACAAAAATTTGGGCTAGGCTTATAAATGCCTTAGGGCAGATAGCCTAGTATAAACCTATGAACCTATGAACCTATAAAAAGTGCAAAACAGTTAATCAACACAAAAACAGTTTAAATAGAATGCAGAGCTGTATAAACAGGCGAAAATGCAGTCGCTAAGCAGTAAATAATCAAAAAGCCAGAAAAAATACTTAAATCAGTTATACCAAATACAGTTATAACAAATGCTCTGAAATATATTGTATATTTCCAAAATGTTTGAGAAGGACAGTCAGAACACAAGAAGGTTCAGGCGAAAGAGAAAAAAAAAAAAAGTTTTGTTTTACTTTTTGAAAGGGAAAAAGGAGGAACAGAAGGCCTTATCAAATGTTCTCTCTGTATTAGGCAGAATGAGCTAATGACACTAGACTGGGAGGTGTGTCACAGTAGGGGCGGGCAACTGCAAAGCCACCAAGTATAAGAGCAAGACACCAACAAGGAGGGAGGGTGGTGACAAATGAAAGTTTTTAAACAGATAAGGAATTGTGAAGATACTGAATAGACAAAGTGCTTTATATATATTAAATTTTAAAAACAGTAATCTGTAAAAATAATAAAAAAAAAATCAAGATACTTATATTTTGAGCTCAGTTGCAGTCAACAACTTCTCCAGTCTGCACTGTGTGTAAAGACAGAAACCCTATCAAAGTTAGGGCTTAAAAACCAGAACAGCTTCTTTTTTTTTTTTTTACAAGAACACAAAAGAACCAGCCCCCACTAGCCAAAAGATAATTACACAGAGGAAATGTTTCAGTTTACACAATAGCCTACAGACATACTACAGAAACTGTTTTTTTTTACAATTTTTTAAACTGTAAATACAAAATTGCATATTTCTGCAATAAATTACATTTGTTGTATATCATAATCTAATTCTTCCAAAGTTAATAAAGATTAATACCTTTTAAAAGGCTCTGAGTCAATTCGAGGATTTACCAGCGGTTCAAAGTTCTATGCTGTTTTTACGACATTGAGTCAGAGTTCAAAGTTTAAATAATATGCTGTCGCAGTGTGATGATGTGTAGGAAAGCTTCAGATTCAGTCACTGGCACGAGATAAGGACCCGTGAACCCAAAAATGAAGAAAAAAGTGATTCTAGGAGTCAAGGCGGGAAACTTGTAAGTACTTTAAGTGTTTTGAGCTTTAATACAGCTCGTGCTGCTGCTATAATTTCAAGGAAAGTTTGTTTTGTTGTTCAAACCCCAATAACTCACATATTAACATGCTGCTTTGCCATACTGCCTAAATCTTCACAACAATCCCATTAAAAGCATAAATTTATCAATGAGCTAAAATCTAATACATTAAAATGAACCACTGTATTAAACAACATTTCTATACAGTATATAAAGTCCCTCCTGCTATTGAAAAACCATAACTAAAGCATTAATATTTCCCCACATAGAGATCCATGTAAATTAACACACAACACCAGAATGCTTCAAACATTCATCTAAAATGAACAATATATTACCCAATATTTCAACATTTTACTATGTAAAGCATTTTTTCTTATTTTTGGATATAAAGCAGTGTTTATTATAAACAACAATATAACACCAGTTGCTCACCTGTGCCCAAGTCCTTGAGTTCATGTTATGGAGAAGTAGTCAAAAAAGCATTCATTACATACAGTTCCAACTCAGTGATTGTTTGTCGACTGTTTTGTACAATAAAAAAGATTTTGCTTATTCAAAGATACTTGCGTGGTGTATTCGCAGAACGTACATCACAGGAACAGAAGTGTTGGAATTATTCTATTTGGATTATACTGTTTTAGGTACCTGGAATTATCCAAATTGGAATTACTGAGTTGGAACTGTATGCCTTGATTTATACTGCTATAATCACTTGGAGAGGTCTATTGGTGAAAACGCTTAGAGAGGTGAACACCGACTGAGCGGACCAGTCTTATACTCGCACACCACTACGGAGATGTGAATACAGCTTGGTGTGCATTTACTTTAAAATAAGGTACTGTTGAGTTCACAGCATTACTGCATATTAGTGCAAAATACTTTTAAGACTTTTTACGTACTATTAACAGTTCTAAAGGTACAGTTGCATGTAAAGTGCCACAAATATTTCGAGAATCTTTAACAGTTACACTCTGAGTATATAATAACAAAATCAGCCTATACACCAGTCATTTCTTATTTCACTGATTAAGTAAATATATGTTTGACATTACAGAAATGTGGCTTATGGATTTTGTAGTGTAAAGAGATAGTTTCGGGTTATCTATAATCGTACTGGGTACAAATCTAATTAGTAGACAGTGTTTGAATACTGCTACAATATTTCAGGGTTATGAGAATGACCAAGTTCATTTGTAGAGAAGTTCACACTAAAAGAGCCTGCATCTAGCTAGTATAGTGCTGAACAGGCACTCCACACTGTTTATTCCAGCAGATAAAAAAAGCTAGGATTTCAGCCAAAAATGCCTCCATCCAGAGTACAGTAGTAGTTTAATTCCCTACCATAGAACCACTGCCAGCGATTCTTAGAAGTTAACACTTGAACCAAAAACTAGCTACAAAACATATAAAACAGTGGCAAAATTAAGGAAAAGCAGAACCCCCACCACCATTAAATTAGATACTAGAAATACATTAGCAATGCACTAGCATACCACAACAGCTTTTTTAACAAAACACTAAAAAGTACAGTAAATCTGAATAAAATAACATTTAAACTTTTCTATGCAGTTAACAAATATTTTGCTGAAAGTATATAATTATATCAGAAAGCATGGTATTACAGACTTATATATAAACAATTCAAAAACTATTTTTATTCTCAAACCTAACTCAATGTAAAAGAAACCTAACTCAGGTAACACAAATCCCTACAATTATAGGCCCATTGCACTTATTAATGTAGACATTAAAATATTGACTCTATTGCTAGCAGATATGATTAAAAAATATTACCAACTATAATATCACCTGAACAATCTGGTTTTATAAATAAAAGGTGAGTCTGGGACAATATACTTACTTTAAATACAATACTACAAGGTTTAGCAAAGGAAAGGAATCTACAATATGCTTTATCATTAGACGCGAGGAAAGCATTTGATAGAGTAAACCTGAGCTTCCTGTTTAAAATTTTGGAATACTTTAATATACCTCAAGATTTCATCAATATTATAAAAATAATGTACAGCAGCTCATACACAACACTTTCCATAAACAAAACAAACTCAAAACCGATAAAAATTATTAATGGTACTAGACAGGGATGCCCCCTCTCCCCATACCTCTTCAACCTTTATATAGAACCCCTCTTGCTTTTTATAGACCAAATAGCCTTCCATCATATACCAATAATTCAAAATACCAAACTGAAATTTACTGCATTGCTGATGATTTCAATATTTATTTTGAACTCCCAATTACTGACATACATACAATTAGGATATCATAGTGTGTAATAAACTCAATTAAATCATTCATCTTCCCAGTTAACCCTGTAGGGCACAGATAATTTTATTTCCCAGAAACTGAAATTAAATTAAGCTACTCACTAAAATATCTGGGAATAAAATCTGAATATATTCATCAAGCATTAATGAAAGAAAATTTACAGAAAACATGGACTACTATCAAACAAAATATTGCCAGATGGAAAAATATAATGCGTTTCCTTTTGTCTACAGCGGCTATCATTAAAATAAAAATTCTTCCTAACATTCTTTATCAGTTTAGTGCAGTTAACCTCAGTATTCCAAATAATTTTTTCTCTAAACTGAAAGCAGAGTTATCAAATGTATATGCTAGCCAAAGTCAACTACAATCAGCTATAATAAATTAATTCTACCAAAGAGAAAAGGTGGAATTGGCCTGACTGATTTTAGACTACACTACAAAATTATTTGTGCAAACATAATAATTCATATAGCAAATTACAATCCAAATTATCAAGAATGGTTCCAATTATTGGTAAAGATATGGTATGAACATATTAATCTTCATAATATAAATCCAAAAGCGATTCCCTTTACTAAATAAAAAATAATCAAAAAGATAAAACTTCATAAAATGATTAAAATAAAATAAGTATATTTCAAAGGCTAATAATTTCTTTAGATATAAAAGATACCCTTGACTTTCTACAACCAATGCATCTAAACCCTAATTTGAAAATAAATAATAGTATGATACATTTAAACCAATATCCTCAAATTAAAAACAATACAGTATGGGATTTGTATAAGTTAAAACAATACATATTTGAAGATGCTAGGAAGAATGCAAGGTACAAAAAAAATATGATAATGTACTTAGGCAGATTAAAATTTTAATCAGCACAAAAGTACTTAAACTCAATATTAATGAGCGGGACATCACCATAGTGCAGATGATTTTAAAAGGTCTATCATATAAAGGAAAATGATATCTGCTGTATATAAATCAATCTCTGCAATCAGATATCAAACTTCAGTACTTTACTTCAACTACTGGAATGAGAAAAACAGTAATATTACTATAGAACAAAAAATTCAAGCAAGAGAAAACATGATAAAAATTTAATCTGTACCCAATTTAGGATTAACAATAATGCATATCCTACTCCTATGTCTCTTAGTAAATTTAATTCAAATTACTCATCATCTTGGCCTTAATGTCCATCAAAAATAGCAGATATATTACATGATTTTTTTGAGTTGTAAACACATACACAAACTGTGGTGTGCACTAAAGGTTGAACTAGAAAAATGGGATATGAAAAATCAACGCTCTCATGGGAAACTGCTATTCTTCATATAATACCATGGAACCTTACCAATTAAAAAAACACATGTATTGATCAATGACTGTGCATTCATTAAATGACATATAGCTCAAAATTGGCTTGCTAGATCGAAGGTAACATAGAATGGTTTTAAAAATAAAGCTGTAAAATACATATCTTCCCATAAATTATTAACAAAAAAACAAAATAAACTTTCCTATTATCAAAAATGCTGGGGTCTTCTCCAAGACACTCTATTAAAGGATTAAGAAGGGGGATTATTAAGTAGTAGAATTTGGTATAAAAATTTATTTTAAATAAACTCATAAATTTAAAATTGAATTAAATAAAAACTAATCAACGCCTAAAATATGATAATATCTACCATTCTCTTGCTCTCTTTCAGTTATTGAAATTAATGTTTTTAATGTGACATTATATTGTAAATGATGTAATAGTTGTGTTGTGTTGTTATAAAACCATATTAACATACAACTGTATACATGAAATATGGTGCTGTACACTTAGCTCATATCCTGTATATGGAATGTTTCTAAAATTTTATATTGTAATCCTTTTGCTACTGTTGTACTTTCAAAAGAAATAAAATATATTTGAAAAAAGAAATAACACTTATCACTAGGTGTTTGTAAATTAGAACAGAAAACTAGTATTCCTGCTCTTTAGATGAGGAATACGCTCAAAACTCCAACTTCAGTAATTTCAGAACATGAGTCTAAAGTCTATAGATTAAAACAATAGCAGGCTGGCCCCAGGGCTTAAACAAACAATAAGACTACTTCCAGAATTCAGCTGCAGTTTATTTACCTAACCACTCCTTACCGATTCTTAGAAGTTAACACTTGACCAAAAACTAGTTGGGGAACTTATAAAACAACAGCATAATTAAGGAAACATAGATGAAAACATGAAATCAGATACCAGGAACACTTCAGCAATGCAATGACAGCCATTTGACTATATAAACACAATGAAACATTTTTTTTAACTAGACAATAAATAGAACACTACAACTGAATACAATAGCACTTAAATTGCATAAGTCACTAGATGGCTATAAGTGCAACAAAACACAATTTCCTGTTCCTTAGAAGAGGAATCAGCTCAAAAGTCCATCTTTAGTAATTTTAGAATCTTAGCTCTGTGTGCATCTTTCTGAAGTCTCCAAATTAGAAGCCATGCAGTACATTATCTTCATAATTGTTTTGTTGGGACTGAGCATGAGACTCCTTATAAATACAGAAAAGTGAACCCATCACCCCTTTACATGCTGCCATGACTTGGATTCATACTCAGGTTGCTGCAGCCACTAAATGATCCACATATGGCCACCTATTGAGGATCAGAAAGAGGTCAGGTAGTCCTCAGTCTTTGTGAGAGGTGGTTTACTTGACAGCCCCCATGCCTGTTGACCTATCTTCCTGTGCCAGGCATTCAGATCTTAGTTCAGAGGCACATATCATGTCAGTGGCCCTGAGGCATACCATCTTCTAACTACAGTCATGACCACTGACCGCATTAATATCTGCCACCACATCTTTCCAGGAGTAGTCCACAGCATGCAGCCAAAGAATCATCATCAATGTAGATAGAGGGCCTGGAGTAGTACCTCATTCTCTATATCAGGGAACTTTCACTTATGTGTCATTTTGTTATACAGTGTGTTTCTGCTTCCTCTGTTGTTAAGACAGTTAGGTATGGAAAAAGGGGGAATTAACATCTCTCTTTCTTATTGGTCCTGCCAAATCTTTACAGCATCAGTCTCCCCTTTTCCCATAGAACACGCTGTTTGTGACCCTGACAGGTATGAGTCTGTATCCATACTCTTTTTTTTTTTTTTATTAATGTCAGGCACACATTACTGAGCAAATGTCCTGAACAAAGCAACAGCATTAGCATAACAACTTGACCAAGGTAAAATACGAAGCTGTTTTCTCTCTATGATAAAAAGATTCTTATAAATGACATATATGTTTAAAGTATACAATAGGCAATTTTTTTCCAGCAAAAGTGGCCTCAAAACGCCAGCCAGCAACTGTGCTTCAAATATTTACTGATGAGCATGCCCCCATTTTGGTTAACAATTATTCAACAATAGCCTTACTGTTAAGGCCCCCCTTCTCTATACGCCTTACCAAAACACTTACAAGTAGTGATAAACTTATTTTATATTATGGCAATACATGCAATAGCAATTAAAAGTAGCCATACTTGACAAAATAGAATGTAAAAAGTAGCACTGACCTCATGCAAGCAAGGCTTTACCTTTCTTTAACAATTCTTCTTGAGTTCCAGCTGTTGCAGGTTTCAGAAGGGTCTGGTCTATGTTTTCTGTACAGTGATAGTTCTCTCTGCTTACTCTTGTGATTATATCCTGTAGTTTCACCTGGCTGGGTGTGATGATTATGTTAATTAAGCCTCAGTGCATTATTGCATCTGAATCATTCAATCTGTGTGATGGGAACACTTGGTAAGCATCGTGATCAGTTGTTCATAGGTTCATAGGTTCATAGGTTCATACTAGGCTATCTGCCCTAGGGCATTTATAAGCCTAGCCGGAGTGTGTGTGGCTTTCACCACCCCTTAGGATGAGAATACCATACCCATTAGTTTGCTGTGCCTCTGTCCAGCAGTGATACAGAGATGATTCCCGGGGTAAACCTACGATCTCCCATCCACTCGTCAAGATTTCTCTTGAACAGAGTCAGTGAGGGGCTCTGCCTTACATGGACTGGGATTCTGTTCCATAGTGTAGGGAGTCTCTGGGTGATGAATCTGTCCCTCCAACACGTCCTATTTATATCCGTGTTGAGGTTTAAGTCTCTTGCTCTCGTGGCTCTGGTGGATTTGGATTTTTTGAGGTGGAGCATGTCCATTAATTCGGGTTGGACATGGCCTTGTATGTCAGGCACAGATCACCTCTGAGCAGACGGTATGCGACTGAATAGAGCTGGAGTTTCTTCAGTCGGGCATCGTATGACATATGTTTGAGCCCCTTTATCCTTTTGGTGAGGAACTTTTGGGGTCTTTCCAACTGCTGCAGGTGTCGGGTAAGGTACATTCGAATGGGGCATTGTACTCAATCATTGGTCTGATAAGTGAAGAGTACAGGGCACAATGACCTCTCCTGATCTGGATGTGAATCCCTTCATGATCAGGGGCAATGTAGAAGGTCTTCCTAACCACTTTGGCAATGTGAGTGTCAAAAGAGAGGTTACTGTCAACTTGGGTCCCCAGGTCCCTGATAACTTCTTCCATGTTTAATGGATTACCACCTATGTGGTAATTAGGGGTTACCTTGTTTTTCCCAAAGGGTATGACTATACATTTTTGGCATTTAGCTTAAGGCCATGGCTCTGGCACCAGTTATCCATTTCTATGAGACCTTTCTGGAGGATGTCTGTGTCTGATGGAGTGTCAATTATGGTGCCCAGTTTGCAGTCATCTGCAAATTTTGTCAGCCACAATCCCCTATGTTTGCCTGCACTTCAGAAAAATAAATGCCGAACAAGAGGGGCCCAGGACTGAGCCCTGTGGGACACCGCGTGACCAGCTTAGAGTCTGACATGGCACCAGCAACTCTAACCCTGTGTGTTTTGTCCTTGAGCCAGTTTGCAACCCATCTTGTGACATATGGGTTTACATCTAAGCTGGTGAGCTTTTCTATGATGCCCGAGTGGGATATTGTGTCAACGCTTTTGCTAGGTCAAGGTAGGCTGTGTGAGCTGCCTTACCGTCATCAATGGCCTTAGTGACTGTTTCAAAAATGTTGACCAAGTTCAAGAGGCAGGATCTGCCCTTGACAAAGCCAAATTGGGTAGGATCCAGTGTCTGTAGGTCCCCAATGTCTTTATTTATGAGTTCCATTATGATCCTCTCCATAGCTTTGCAGACAAGGCTCATCAAGCTTATGGGGCGGTAATTTCCAGGGTCTGTAGAAGCACCGCCTTTGTGGAGTGGGACCACAGTTGCCGTACGCCATTCTTTGGGTACGTATCCTGTAGTAAGGCTAAGATTAAACAGCAGCCTTATGTGTGGGTTTAGTTCCTCATTGAGTTCGTGTAGCACACAGCTGGGGACACCGTCCCATCCCATTGATGCTGTGTTTTTGCTTTAGAGAGCAGCTCTCACCTGGGCATCTGAGATGTTTGGAAGGCTAGACTCTGGTGGGATAGATATTTCTCCTTTTGGGGGGGAGGGAGGGGAGAAATTTGCACTGAACCCGTCTGCCAGTATGTTGGCAATGTCTGTGGGTTCAGTGATTTTTTTATCATTTTGGACTAATTCTGAGCATATCTGGGAGTTTCCACCCAGGTTTCTAACATAGCTAAAGAAGGCTTTATGATTGTCTTTTGTGTCATTAGCGATTTTTCTCTCAAAGTTGGCCTTGGATGATTTTATGAGTGATCGTAGTTTTTTGCTAGTATTGATCAGAGATGACTTCCCTTTTATGGATTTTCCTCTGTCATGTAGTAGCTTTCTCCTCTTGTTGTAGAGTTTGTTTATGGCTGGAGCCCACCAGACCTGGCGCCTGCCTTTGGTGGAAAGGGTCTTGATTTTATTAGGGATTGCTTGATCCATACATTCCTGGAGGTGCTCGTAGAAGGCATTTGTAAGGGTTTCAGCAGCGTGGGTTGTGGTTTCCACTGGCTCGGGGGCCTTGAAGGATACCACTCCAGTCTTAAGAAGTGTGAAGTTTGCTTTTGAGAAGTTCTTCACTGTGGTCTTTTTGGGGGGGGTGGGGCGGGATGTGGATCTCCAGTGAGATTAATTTATGGTCTGATCTCACCAATGAGGGACATACTCCCGGTGTGGAGCATTTTGTCCCCATGTTTGTGATGATCAGGTCTAGTATATTTTCTCCTCTTGTGGGAATGGTGACTAGTTGTTCCATAGCATTTGAGTTTATGAACTCAAGGAACCTTTGGGCTAGGGTGTTGGGGCTTGAGTAATGTTCCCAGTCTATGTTTGGGTAGTTGAAGTCACCCAGTATGATGGTGTTTGAAGAGACATTCATACTCTCCAGTGTCTTCAGGAAGGCTGTGTGGGTTTCCTGAGTATGAGAAGGTGGTCTGTAGCATGTTACAAACTGTAGGGCAGTTTTACCTATGGTTAATTGCACCTGGATGGTCTCCGATGCTTCGCGTGCTGCCACTAACCTAGAGGTGTGGGTATCCTTTATGAATATGGATACTCCCCTCCTTTTGTGGTTCGGTCCGGATTTTGGGGCCAGAACGCATGATATGAGGTATAACCTGATAGTGCTGGGGTGCTCTCAGGAGCCTTGAACCAGGTTTCAGTCACAGCACAGACATCAATGTTCTCCATACTGAGGAGGGCTTCGAGGGGCTGCATCTTGAGATTTAGACTTCTGGCATTGAGCAGTATTACCCTTAGTTTTTCTCCATTTTTGTTTTCTAGGCGGTAGGTTTATCATTTGAGCCTTGCCTAAAAAGGCACTATGGGGTGGCAAGAGCCTTTGCCAATATCCGGAAGCCCAGGGTGACAGGTGCAAGCCGTCCCTTGAAGCAGCGTGGCTTGTCAAGCATGTCATCCCAGGCAGACAGACATTGGATCCTTAGAATGACACCAGTAATTAAGCCAATTATTAAAGCTGAACATTTTGTCTCTGTATTGTGGCATCATTCTTGGTGAGGGTAGGATACTGCTCAGGGTCAGGGTCATACCGGCCTGGGCTACATAATCTGAGAGTTCCTCTATGTCTCTTTTCATGTAGTCCAGGGAGGTACGTCTCAGGTCGTTCACACCGGCATGGACAATGACTGAGTCATACTTGTACTTGCTGTGGAGTGACCTGAGTGCTTGTGTTATGTGGCAGATTCTAGCACCTGACAGGCAGCTTACTGTGATCTTTTCCTTGTTCAGTCTGGTGAGTGGGACGTCAGTGTGTCTGACTATGGAGTCACCTATAACAAGTGTGTCGGTCATTGTGTTAGGCCTTAAGGGCTGTGACTGTTTAGCACACTGACTTTGAGAACTATGTGTTGCATGTCTTATGTCTTGAGGTGGCAGTTGCTTGGGTGTCTGCTTAGGAGGCCTCTGTAGTTTTGGTAGATTTTTGATCAGTGCCTCCGAGTATGTCTTTGTGTGTTTATGTGTTTGTTTTGCAGTTGTGATAGTTCTATGTGAAACTGGGTTTGTGGTGTGCGTGGTTTCCTTCTCCTCCTGTCTGGTCTTGCCAGTCCTGAGTTGAGAGAGCTCAGCCTCCAGTTTGGCTATATAGTTGCATCTCTCACATGTATTTGTGTTTTGTGGGAGAAGGAGTGGGTTGTCTGTGTACATGAGGCAATTGTAACATTGCCTCAAGATGCCCAGATTTACCAGCTGAACAGGAGAGGACGCTAGCAACTGACCCTTGACATGCTAGAAAAAGTGAAAAAGTTTGCTGTGTAACTGAGTCAGAAGGGACCTATAGGGAAATGGGTACTCAAGGGGATTCTAGGCTAATGTAGTACTTTGTTTAGTATACAAGTACTTTACCTATATAAAAATGCTTTAGGAGCAAGTGCTGAGCTTTACCTATATAAAAATGCTTTAGGAGCAAGTGCTGAGCTTTTGAGATAGAGAATAGACGGTTTAGATTGCAAGTAGAGAAGTTCTAAGGGAAAAATTGAAAAGCAGACTTTACGGAGCCAGAAATAGTTTAACCTTGTTTAACCGGCTGCCCGATGGTGCTCTATGGGCAACTCGAGCTAAATCATAAAAGCGCGCTAAAGTGGGCTTTATAGCAGGGGTTGAAAGAGCTAGGAATTGACCCAAAATGGCCAATAGACTACAAGTTTCTGGCTGGAACCACTGCTCTATGGACAAATAGGCTGCTCAGTGCTCCCCACTCCCACTGGTGAACAAAGAAGCTTCCCTTTATCCAAATAAGGATATGGAATAGCACAGGAACCAAGCCAAAGCCCAGAGATCAGCAAACTCTGAAGACTGGACAATTCTAGTTCAGTAAGGTCGGAAAATAAGATTTTTTTTTTTTTTTTTTGCAGAAAACAGAGGAAAAACAGACAGTAAATGCTATAAATGCTTTTAAACGGCTAGCGACTTGAGTGTGTTAGCCTACAGGTAAAATTAAACAACAAATAACTTTTTAAAAGTGCAAAACAGTTAATCAACACAAAAACAGTTTAAATAGAATGCAGAGCTGTATAAACAGGCGAAAATGCAGTCGCTAAGCAGTAAATAATCAAAAAGCCAGAAAAAATACTTAAATCAGGAAAAAGTCACTCTTTTGCTCTCTGCTGCTTGTAGAACTCTGCAGGACACCACGAGGAGCTGTGCTGAGTTGAATACAAGCCAAAAAAGCTGCTAAAGCGGGCTTTATTACAGGGGCTGAAAGAGCTAGGAATTGACCCAAAATGGCCAATAGACTACAAGTTTCTGGCTGGAACCACTCCTCTAGGGACAAACAGGTCGCTCAGTGCTCCCCACTCCCACTGGTGAACAAAGATGCTTCCTTTTATCCAAATAAGGATATGGAATAGCACAGGAACCAAGACAAAGCCCAGAGGTCAGCAAACTCTGAAGACTGGACTATTCTAGTTCAGTAAGGCGGAAAACAAGATTTTTTTTTCTTTTTGCAGAAAACAGAAGAAAAACAGACAGTAAATGCTATAAATGCTTTTAAATGGCTAGCACTTGAGTGTGTTAGCCTACAGGTAAAATTAAGCAACAAATAACTTTTTAAAAGTGCAAAACAGTTAATCAACACAAAAACAGTTTAAATAGAATGCAGAGCTGTATGAACAGGCTAAAAAGCAGTCGCTAAGCAGTAAATAATCAAAAAGCCAGAAAAAAAAACTTAAATCAGGAAAAAGTCACTCTTTTGCTCTCTGCTGCTTGTAGAACTCTGCAGGACACCACGAGGAGCTGTGTTGAGTTGAATACAAGCTAAAGCGGGCTTTATTACAGGGGGCTGAAAGAGCTAGGAATTGACCCAAAATGGCCAATAGACTACAAGTTTCTGGCTGGAACCACTCCTCAAGGGACAAATAGGCCGCTCAGTGCTCCCCACTCCCACTGGTAAACAAAGACGCTTCCTTTTATCCAAATAAGGATATGGAATAGCACAGGAACCAAGACAAAGCCCAGAGATCAGCAAACTCTGAAGACTGGACTATTCTAGTTCAGTAAGGTGGGAAAACAAGGTTTTTTTTTTTTTTTTTTTTTTTTTTGCAGAAAACAGACAGTAAATGCTATAAATGCTTTTAAGCGGCTAGCGCACTTGAGTTTGTTAGCCTACAGGTATTAAGCAACAACTAACTTTTTAAAAGTGCAAAACAGTTAATCAACACAAAAACAGTTTAAATAGAATGCAGAGCTGTATAAACAGGCTAAAATGCAGTCGCTAAGCAGTAAATAATCAAAAAGCCAGAAAAAATTACTTAAATCAGTTATAGCAAATACAGTTATAACAAATGCTCTGAAATATACTGTATATTTCCAAAATGTTTGAGAAGGACAGTCAGAACACAAGAAGGTTCAGGCGAAAAAAAAAAAAAAAGTTTTGTTTTACTTTTTGAAAGGGAAAAAGGAAGAACAGAAGACCTTATCAAATGTTCTCTCTGTATTAAACAGAATGAGCTAATGACACTAGACTGGGAGGTGTGTCACAGTAGGGGCAGGCAACTGCAAAGCCACCAAGTATAAGAGCAAGACACCAACAAGGAGGGAGGGTGGGTGGGACAAAATAGCCTACAGACAGCAAGCACTAGAGAGACAAATGAAAGTTTTTAAACAGATAAGGATTTGTGAAGATACTGAATAGACAAAGTGCTTTATATATATTAAATTGTAAAAACAGTAATCTGTAAAAATAATCAAAAAAATCAAGATACTTATATTTTGTAGCTCAGTTGCAGTCAACAACCTCTCTAGTCTGCACTGTGTGCAAAAGACAGAAACTTTTTTTACAAGAACACAAAAGAACCAGCCCCACTAGCCAAGAGATAATTACACAGAGGAGATGTTTCAGTTTACACAATAGCCTACAGACAGCAAGCACTAGAGAGACAAATGAAAGTTTTTAAACAGATAAGGATTTGTGAAGATACTGAATAGACAAAGTGCTTTATATATATTAAATTGTAAAAACAGTAATCTGTAAAAAATAATTAAAAAAAAAACCTTGCAGGCAGCAGATCACATGAGCAGTCCAGACCTTATCTCATGGGGATATTTGTAATTCCACATATAACTTTACATAACGGAAGTCACTGTACAGCCTGTTTTCTTAACAACGTATGTAGGCATGCAGGACTGTTATGTTTCACACCTTAAACTTACTTTGTAAACCAAAATAGAGTACCTATATTAGCACAGCCCACCATCATTCATGCAAATGAGGTTCCCACTGATTCATGACTGATGCTGTACAAGAGAACTACTTCTGCTTTGGCTGCCAATGTTCTGACATTTTTCAAGATGAGATACCGTGGTTGCAGAAGGAAGGGGTAATGCTCCCTTTATAACACAGAGGTGGTGTGTGAAGGAGACAGATGCCTATCAGGATTACAGCCAGAGGCTCATGCAGAAGGGCTGTGAAGAGCTTCGGTATAAGACTGAAGCCTGGAATAGTTTAGTCCAGACTGCCACCCATGCCACCAGCATGCCGTGCATGAGGAAACAGTGCCATCATCATTATAATGACATAAGACACCACAATCCTGACATTCTAGGCTGATGGGAGGATGAAGTTAAACAGCAGTCACCACCTCTGTACTGTAAGTAGAGCTCATGTTAGCTACACATGTAACCTGCCAGTGCATGCCATCCACACATATTACACATTGCTGCTTTCCTCTCCAAAGCCCCCTGAATAAATTGCAGCAGAAGGTAGCTGCACAGGAGGAGACTGAAGCACATAATAGAGCACCAGGGTGCTTATACCTGCTTCAGTATGTACAGGTTTAAACATAAAAGTGGCATAGATTCAGTTTCATACAGTATAACTTTCATTGAAACGTCTTTGCTAACTTCTGTCATTCAAAGGGTAGCAGTATGACTGTTGAATGTTATTAAAGTGCACGTATATGTGCATGCATCCCTCCATATACTTGGACAAGTTGCTCAAGATGTTAGGGCTGTGCTTATAAATTGTAATGATACATGTGCATTTACTTCCTAGCCTCTTATGTGTTCTGATATATACATTTTTTTAGTTGAGGTATCTCTGTCAATAAACTAACAACTAGAAATGTAGAAAGGTTGGGTCAAAGGAGGGAGTTGCCCTGGTGCAAATTATTAGGGGGCCCAATCAGGAAGGGCAGTTCCTGCATTCTTTCAGCAATGACATTTCTGAATGCTGGTACAGAAAAACACAGCTTCCTGTGTGTAGGGCTATAACAAGCCAATATATAGGTTTGATATAGTTTAAAAAAAATGTGAATCTCTCTCTCTCTCTCTCTCTCTCTCTCTCTCTCTCTCTCTGTTTTTTTTTGCTCTTCAGTGGAAGAGTGTGGGGGGTATTAGTGAGAGAACAGATAATAACATCTTACTTTGCAGCTATGTTGAAGGCTGGCATGACTTCTGCTTAGCCTAGGTGGCATAAGCTGTTCTGTGTCCTTCAGATAAAAGAATATGTCCTTATCCTGCCTCTGGGCTTGGGCCATTAAGTTTGTTCTGCTGCTAACAATGTACATGTAAAGCTGCATTAGTGAATTACACTGTAATGTTTACCATCTTTTTTACATCTGGAATAAGATAAAGTCTCTGGTGGGAAAAATCAGTGTTCTGTGGGAAAGTGTTACTGTTTTGTGCCCCTGTGTTTACTTTAGGGGAATTATTTGCAGCATCTCGGGCCATGCATCATGGGAGCCCATGAGGGGTGGAGTTTCTCTACACAGACTGTTCCAGGAAGAGGCATTCTGCTTTATAAGCAGGTGGAAATTGCTGAGTAGTATGGAGACAGTAATTGAGTAACATGCAGGCTACTCATCCATAATAAATTTTTCCTGGGG